>NW_026970447.1:37500-260222 GCF_028390025.1 Pseudophryne corroboree
TGAGAAACCATATTCCTGTTCTGAGTGTGGGAAATGTTTTACATACAAATCAACTCTTGATGCACATAAGAGAAGTCACACAGGTACATCACCATTTCCATGTTCTGAGTGTGGGAAATATTTTGCACAGAAATCACAACTTGCTAGACATCAAAGAATTCACACAGGTGAGAGGCCATTTCCATGTTCTGACTGTGGAAAATGTTTTGCACAGAAATCACATCTTTTTGCACATCAGCAAAGTCACACAGCTGAGAAGCCATTTCCATGTCATGAGTGTGGGAAATGTTTTACACACAAATCAGATCTGGTTAGTCATAACAAAAGTCACACAGGTGAGAAGGCATTTTCTTGCTCTGAGTGTGGGAAATGTTTTGCCCAGAAATCAGAACTTGTTAGACATCAGCGAAGTCACACAGGTGAGAGGCCATTTCCATGTCCTGAGTGTGGGAAATGTTTTGCACACAAATCAGGTCTTGTTAGTCATAACAGAAGTCACACGGGTGAGAATCCAATTTCTTGCACTGAGTCTGGGAAATGTTTTACACGGAAATCACAACTTGTTAAACATCAGAGAAGTCACACAGGTGAGAAGCCATTTCCATGCTCTGAGTGTGGGAAAGGTTTTGCACACAAATCAGCTCTTGTTATACATCACAGAAGTCACACAGGTGAGAAGCCATTTCCATGTTCTGAGTGTGAGAAATGTTTTGCACACAAATCAGATCTTGTTAAACATCACAGAAGTCACACAGGTGAGAAGCCATTTTTTTGCTCTGAGTGTGGGAAATGTTTTACACAGAAATCACATCTTGTTAGACATCAGCAAAGTCACACAGGTGAGAGGCCATTTCCATGTCCTGAGTGTGGGAAATGTTTTGCACACAAATCAGGTCTTGTTAGTCATAACAGAAGTCACACGGGTGAGAATCCAATTTCTTGCACTGAGTGTGGGAAAGGTTTTGCACACAAATCAGCTCTTGTTATACATCACAGAAGTCACACAGGTGAGAAGCCATTTCCATGTTCTGAGTGTGGGAAATGTTTTGCAGACAACTCAGCTTTTGTTAAACATCACAGAAATCACACAGGTGAGAAGCCATTTCAATGTTCTGAGTGTGGGAAATGTTTTACACAGAAATCACAACTTGTTACACACCAGAGAAGACACACAGGTGAGAAGCCATTTTAATCTTCTGGAGTATACTTATCATTGCCATGTGTTGTTCTTCAAGGTTCTTATCATCTCTCCTATACTTTTTGCAATACACATGTTACCACAGTGTGAAATAATCAGGTGTCATGCCCTCATCTACCACTGCTATGCAGATGACCTGTCTTTTGCTCTGGGTACTGAGAACCCAGTACCAATCCTAAATGTCTAGCTGAGCTCCAGGTGTGGGTGATGCCAGTTCGCTGTGACTCAGTCCTGGTGAAACAGGTCCTTATGATAGAAGCTCACCAACAAAGGGCAGGGCTACAGCTCAGCTTTGCTACCAGCCAGACTTACACTTGGGGGTTCAGAATTACAAAATGCTGGTCATGTGCAGAATATTAGTGTCCTGGATGGTGGAGTGACACCATTAGACATCCGGTATCAGCCAGAATCAGATCCTCATATGTGGACCATAGCCAGACTCCAGCACTTAATTCCCTCAGAAGATCTACCTGGTGTCGTACATGCACTTGTATCATCTCATATAGACTACTGCAATGTCATCTACCTGGGTCTCCCAGCAGAAGAATTGCACCAGTTGTAGCATGTACAGAATGCAGCAGCCAGGCTGTTACCTAACTAGCCCGTTCCTGCCACATAACACCCATTCTCTGGTCCCTGCACCGGCTGCCTGTAAGATGGTGACTGGGCCTAATTCAGGTTGGATCGCAGTGTGTGATCCAAATGGAATTATTCTGAAAAGTTGCGGGCGCATCCACTGCACCCATCCTGTGCATGCGCCCGCATTTTCTGCGGAGGGGCCACAGAAAATGGGATTGCTTGTCAGGCAGAGGCGGTCACGAGGGTTGGTGGGCAATGCTCCATTTCCAGGGAGGTGCGAATCGGTGCGGGGGCAGTGTAGCGCGAACAGAGGGCAAAGGCGGACAAACGGACATCATCATGGTGGCTTTGTGACCTCACATGCAGCCGCTGTATTCGAGAAGAATGCGTCGGGCCTCCTGCGGGCACAACTGAGCTGCAGCAGGAGGCTTCACTAACTTCTACGATGAAGCAGAAATTGTGAGGCAATCGCATTTTCTGCTTCATCAGGGGGGAGGCGGCGGTCAGCATGCTTGGTGGCCTTGCCCTGTGATGGGCGGCCCCTAGCGCGCTAGGAAAAGGATTGCTAATTCTGCTAATTAGCAGCATCTGCAATCCTTACTGAATTAGACCCGCTATTAAATAATCTTACTGACTCTCCCAGCCTTGCATGACCACGGTACCAGAAGCAGCTTCTGCCTCCGTACTGCCCAAGCTTCTTCCATCTGTTGATGAAGGACTTAGCAGTACCATAGATTCCCAAGCAGTGCTTAGATGTCGGGGAGACAGGGTGGGTGGCAGTAGTGCAGTAGCGGGGGCTGCTGTAGGCAGTATCTATGTTGGTAAATGTCCCCAAGCAGCGCTGAGGTGTCAGAGCAGGGAGACAGGGTGGGTGGTAGTGGAGTCATGGGGTGGATGGCAGTAGTGGGGGGAGACAAGGGGTGAATGGCAGTAGTGGGGGTAGACACGGGGTGAATGGCAGTAGTGGGGGGAGACATGGGGTGGATGGCAGGGGGGTGGCAGTAGGTAGGGAGACAGGGTGGGTGGCAGTGGTGGGGGAGACACAGGGTGGATGGCAGTACTGGCGGGAGACAAGATGGGTAGCAGTAGTGGGGGGAGACAGGATAGTGGCAGTAGTGGGTGGTAGACAGGGCAGGTGGCTGCAGTGTAGTACTAGGGGCTGCTGGAGACAGTAAAGAGGTGTATGGGTCCCACACAGAACCAGTTGATAATTAGACTTAATGATGATCATGCTTCCTTATTTCTAGTTAATCCCTTATATGTGTTACTGTTATTTGCTGTGTCAGCCTTTATGTGTGTTCTGTGTAATAATCCTGAAAGTAGTGCTGCTACCGATTTCATATCATTTGTAGTAACTTGGAACAGATGAGATATGAGGTACACTCTAGAAGCTTATAGGGGGTTAATCAGAGATAAACACAGATGTGACATCACGCAGCCCCCCCAGAAAATCGTCCCACCCTGCCCGCGTTCACCCCTCAGGGATGCGACCACAATGTGTGTGTCTGTGTGGCCGCTGTGCATGTGCATTTTGCCACCACCGGGTAAACTGCTGCGGGCCACTATTGCGGCTGGGTCTGAATGACCCCCATAGGCTGTTGTGCAGAGTAAAGTATTTTTTAAGTTTAAAATATAGACAAAAATATGTGTATTAAAGATATGAAATAAAGTTGTTTAAAAGCAAAATATTTCCAGTTTAATTTTGGCTATATATAAACATAGATAGAATAGCAGCGCTAATGAAGTAATTTGTAAATAACTGATGATAATAGTAATAGTAATAATAATGAAGGTTTGAGTGAAAATTAATAACAATTTAATATTCCATATATTAAAAAACACTTAAAACAACGTATTCAGGCCCCTCATAAAATTAGTTACTCAATGAAACTACTGCCTATCTGGTGTAGTCCGTTCCTATTATAAAGGACTGGTGTAGATTTGGTGACACAAGGCTGGAAATAAACCAAAGGTGAAGTCCCACAGGG
Source organism: Pseudophryne corroboree (assembly GCF_028390025.1). Lineage (NCBI taxonomy): Eukaryota > Metazoa > Chordata > Amphibia > Anura > Myobatrachidae > Pseudophryne > Pseudophryne corroboree. The sequence continues at coordinate 41,266 of NW_026970447.1, forward strand.
ATTGTTACCACAATGAGCCGCTGGAGGTGTAGTCCCTTGAAGTTATCCTTTAGTTGGATTCAACCCAAGCAAGGGTTTTTTGGGGGGGTCCTCACTGCAATGTGGTATCCTCCTGTTATGGAGGGCGTTGATGGTAGTCACAATGGTTTTTATTCACCTCAAGTTCTTTGTAGATGGTCACACTCCAGTCCTGGTTCGGACACCCCAAGGCGGTTCAAGTTCCAAAGGATAAGGGCCAGGCCAGTGCCATCAGATTTACAAAAAATGTTGGGCTATCGTAAGTAAAAATACTAGGGAAACTGGGGATCCATGGCAAAGTTCATCAAGTGTCCATATCATAGGTTGTCAAAACTTCATCTTTGGTTCTTCCGTTGTCTGTATATATATCGTCTCGTCAGCTTCCTCGTCCAAGGGGGTCTTTGTATCTTGGAGAAAAGCAGAAAAACAGGTGAAAGAAACGGACCGTATAATCGCATTTTCATCACGTCATGGTTTCTAACATTGGGTCATATATCAAATCCAGGTTAATTACAGTTTCCTCACTCCTCAAACTCATCACTCTGGTACTTTGTTTGCACTTCATTAAAGACTGCCCGCATCTAAATATCAATCCAATCGATATAACAACACTTAAGATACATAGGAGGAACTTCCCAACATCCATTATGACTCCTTGAGCCCAGTCTCCCAAACCGGAGAACCAATTTCGCGGGTTCAACCATGACACCCAACCAGTCAGCTCCTTACCTACAGCAGCGAGAGTGAGATTGTGTTTTCGACGAAATTCCCACTTTAATTGGAGAATATCGTCCATCTTTTGGTCTATGACCTCTAACGGATCCTCGGTGCTATTCGTGATATACGTGCAACACTTCACGCCGTACTGTGTTGCCAATGTAACACAATATCCGCCCGTTACTGCTGTGAGGTAATTAAGAACCATCCTATGCTGAACTAGTTCTGTTTTGTAAGCTTGGAGTTCTCTTCCAGTGTATCTAAACGTGTCATCATACATTTCAGTGATATTATCTAACAAATTGGCGAGTGCGGAAATGTATCTATAATTCATCACTCCTCGAGCGGTGCGAGTGAAATCTAACGCTACCAGAACCTGAATCCCGGTGGATTCATGGATAAGATCGGAGGCCGGATGCTCTAACTTTTCTGACAGTTGTCTTTTAACTCGGTGCTCATAGTGAGTGTGAGTATAAGGAGCTTGGGCACCACGGTGTATGTCTTTCATTTTGTCATGTGTTACAGTCATTACTTCAGGCAATACTTTTCCAATATAACACAATCCTTCTGAGTTTGGGGCAAGCCACTTGTACGCCTTTCTCCCGCATATGAAATATGCATCATCGGGGAGAACATATGGGACGGAGAAGGACATGACCATGTTACAAACCTTCCAGGTGAAATCTCCTGACCCTAATTCTTCCATCTGCTTAATGCACGTTTCAGGTTGTACGACATGTGCACAGTATCCTGGTGATACCTCTCCAACTCTAGTAATCCTATTTCCTAAGGTATATCTATACCGGAAAGATTTTCCTCTACTGGCTATGTGGCGTACAAGTTCTGTATCTGTTGGCATTCTATCTGCTCTATGCGAGAAGGTCATGGTTAGGTTGCTCCACGACACTTCCCAATTTCCCGGCTTTCGGGAATTGGAGATGTTAAAACATAAGAGGGACCTATCCACATGGTATTGGTGGAGCTTCAAACTAGGAGGGCTGGAGATGTTAAACCTCCGGTCCACCGGTCTCCCACCACTTAACTCAAGTACCTCCCCAAACGTTAAAGGAAATGGTACTAGCCCTGATTTGCTATGACCTTGAGGTACTTGAGAGCATACCCAACAATCTGTTTTGTTTAACACGCTACCCACTAAGGAGTGATAGTCACTCAATGGATGCCGGTCTATATGGATATTAAAACTAGATTGGCATTTCTTTATGCATCCATCTTCAACCATATTGTCACAGAGCCTACAGATACAGTTTTCTTCAGCTAACAATCCGTCACAATTTCTTCTATGGTCAATGCTATCGGATCGTTTTCTGATACTCGCCTTTGCTTGTAGGTTAGGTTGATCTTGGAAAACTACGCCTCCATCATCATAATCGGAACCCGTTCCAGAACCTCTCTCGACCTCCATGGTACTCTCGCCGGAACAGACTGCTCTGGTCAACATCATGGTTAACAGGAAAATCCGGATCACAGTCTCTTGAGGCAAGTCCATCTTTGAGGAGGAAATGAAGAAGAATGAGAAGGGGGAAAAAGAAATGTTTAGAGAGAAGGGATGGGAAGTGGAGAAAAAATAAGAATTTACTTACCGATAATTCTATTTCTCGGAGTCCGTAGTGGATGCTGGGGTTCCTGAAAGGACCATGGGGAATAGCGGCTCCGCAGGAGACAGGGCACAAAAAGTAAAGCTTTTACAGGTCAGGTGGTGTGTACTGGCTCCTCCCCCTATGACCCTCCTCCAGACTCCAGTTAGGTACTGTGCCCGGACGAGCGTACACAATAAGGGAGGATTTTGAATCCCGGGTAAGACTCATACCAGCCACACCAATCACACCGTACAACTTGTGATCTAAACCCAGTTAACAGTATGATAACAGAGGAGCCTCTGAAAGATGGCTCCCTAAACAATAATAACCCGAAATAGTTAACAATAACTATGTACAAGTACTTGCAGATAATCCGCACTTGGGATGGGCGCCCAGCATCCACTACGGACTCCGAGAAATAGAATTATCGGTAAGTAAATTCTTATTTTCTCTATCGTCCTAAGTGGATGCTGGGGTTCCTGAAAGGACCATGGGGATTATACCAAAGCTCCCAAACGGGCGGGAGAGTGCGGATGACTCTGCAGCACCGAATGAGAGAACTCCAGGTCCTCTTTTGCCAGGGTATCAAATTTGTAAAATTTTACAAACGTGTTCTCCCCTGACCACGTAGCTGCTCGGCAGAGTTGTAATGCCGAGACCCCTCGGGCAGCCGCCCAAGATGAGCCCACCTTCCTTGTGGAATGGGCCTTAACAGATTTAGGCTGTGGCAGGCCTGCCACAGAATGTGCAAGTTGAATCGTGTTACAAATCCAGCGAGCAATCGACTGCTTAGAAGCAGGTGCACCCAACTTGTTGGGTGCATACAGTATAAACAGCGAGTCAGATTTTCTGACTCCAGCCGTCCTTGAAATGTATATCTTTAAAGCTCTGACAACGTCCAACAACTTGGAGTCCTCCAAGTCGTTTGTAGCCGCAGGCACTACAATAGGCTGGTTCAGGTGAAACGCTGATACCACCTTAGGTAGAAAATGCAGACGCGTCCGCAGCTCTGCCCTATCCGAATGGAAAATTAAATAAGGGCTTTTATAAGATAAAGCCGCCAGTTCTGATACTCTCCTGGCCGAAGCCAGGGCCAGTAACATAGTCACTTTCCATGTGAGATATTTCAAATCCACCTTCTTTAGTGGTTCAAACCAATGGGATTTGAGGAAATCTAAAACTACATTTAGATCCCACGGTGCCACCGGAGGCACCACAGGAGGCTGTATATGCAGTACTCCTTTGACAAAAGTTTGGACCTCAGGGACTGAGGCCAATTCTTTTTGAAAGAATATTGACAGGGCCGAAATTTGAACCTTAATAGATCCCAATTTGAGACCCATAGACAATCCTGATTGCAGGAAATGTAGGAAACGACCCAGTTGAAATTCCTCCGTCGGAGCATTCCGATCCTCGCACCATGCCACATATTTCCGCCAAATGCGGTGATAATGCTTCGCGGTGACTTCCTTCCTTGCCTTAATCAAGGTAGGAATGACTTCTTCAGGAATGCCTTTTCCTTTTAGGATCTGGCGTTCAACCGCCATGCCGTCAAACGCAGCCGCGGTAAGTCTTGAAAGAGACAAGGACCCTGCTGAAGCAGGTCCCTTCTCAGAGGTAGAGGCCACGGATCGTCCGTGACCATCTCTTGAAGTTCCGGGTACCAAGTCCTTCTTGGCCAATCCGGAGCCACTAGTATCGTTCTTACTCCTCTTTGCCGTATAATCCTCAATACCTTTGGTATGAGAGGCAGAGGAGGGAACACATATACCGACTGGTACACCCAAGGTGTTACCAGTGCGTCCACAGCTATTGCCTGCGGATCTCTTGACCTGGCGCAATACCTGTCCAGTTTTTTGTTGAGGCGAGACGCCATCATGTCCACCATTGGTTTTTCCCAACGGTTTATTAGCATGTGGAAAACTTCTGGATGAAGTCCCCACTCTCCCGGGTGAAGATCGTGTCTGCTGAGGAAGTCTGCTTCCCAGTTGTCCACGCCCGGGATGAATACTGCTGACAATGCTATCACGTGATTCTCCGCCCAGCGAAGGATCCTGGCAGCTTCTGCCATTGCACTCCTGCTTCTTGTGCCGCCCTGTCTGTTTACATGGGCGACTGCCGTGATGTTGTCCAACTGGATCAACACCGGTCTTCCTTGAAGCAGAGGTTCTGCCTGACTTAGAGCATTGTAGATGGCTCTTAGTTCCAGAAGGTTTATGTGAAGAGACTTTTCCAGGCTCGTCCACACTCCCTGGAAGTTTCTTCCCTGTGTGACTGCTCCCCAGCCTCTCAGGCTGGCGTCCGTGGTCACCAGGATCCAATCCTGTATGCCGAATCTGCGGCCCTCCAATAGATGAGCCCCCTGCAACCACCACAGAAGAGATACCCTTGTCCTTGGCGACAGGGTTATCCGCAGGTGCATCTGAAGATGCGACCCTGACCATTTGTCCAACAGATCCCTTTGGAAAATTCTTGCATGGAATCTGCCGAATGGAATTGCTTCGTAAGAAGCTACCATTTTTCCCAGGACTCTTGTGCATTGATGTACAGACACCTTTCCTGGTTTTAGGAGGTTCCTGACCAGGTCGGATAACTCCTTGGCTTTTTCCTCGGGAAGAAAAACCTTTTTCTGAACTGTGTCCAGAATCATCCCCAGGAACAGCAGACGAGTTGTCGGCATTAATTGGGATTTTGGAATATTCAGAATCCATCCGTGTTGCTTTAGCACCTCTTGAGATAGTGCTAATCCCATCTCTAGCTGTTCTCTGGACCTTGCCCTTATTAGGAGATCGTCCAAGTATGGGATAATTAATACGCCTTTTCTTCGAAGAAGAATCATCATCTCGGCCATTACCTTTGTAAATACCCGAGGTGCCGTGGACAAACCAAACGGCAGCGTCTGAAACTGATAGTGACAGTTTTGTACAACGAACCTGAGGTACCCCTGGTGTGAGGGGTAAATTGGAACGTGGAGATACGCATCCTTGATGTCCAAGGATACCATAAAGTCCCCTTCTTCCAGGTTCGCTATCACTGCTCTGAGTGACTCCATCTTGAACTTGAACTTTTTTATGTACAGGTTCAAGGACTTCAGATTTAGAATAGGCCTTACCGATCCATCCGGCTTCGGTACCACAAATAGAGTGGAATAATACCCCTTCCCTTGTTGTAGAAGAGGTACCTTGACTATCACCTGCTGAGAGTACAGCTTGTGAATGGCTTCCAAAACCGTCTCCCTTTCGGAGGGGGACGTTGGTAAAGCAGACTTCAGGAAACGGCGAGGTGGCTCTGTCTCTAATTCCAACCTGTACCCCTGAGATATTATCTGCAGGATCCAGGGATTTACCTGCGAGTGAGCCCACTGCGCGCTGTAATTCTTGAGACGAGCGCCCACCGCCCCCGAGTCCGCTTGAGAAGCCCCAGCGTCATGCTGAGGCTTTTGTAGAAGCCGGGGAGGGCTTCTGTTCCTGGGAAGGAGCTGCCTGTTGCTGTCTCTTCCCTCGACCTCTGCCTCGTGGCAGATATGAATAGCCCTTTGCTCTCTTATTTTTAAAGGAACGAAAGGGCTGCGGTTGAAAAGTCGGTGCCTTTTTCTGTTGGGGAGTGACTTGAGGTAGAAAGGTGGATTTCCCGGCTGTAGCCGTGGCCACCAAATCCGATAGACCGACTCCAAATAACTCCTCCCCTTTATACGGCAAAACTTCCATATGCCGTTTTGAATCCGCATCGCCTGTCCACTGTCGTGTCCATAAAGCTCTTCTGGCCGAAATGGACATAGCACTTACCCGTGATGCCAGTGTGCAGATATCCCTCTGTGCATCACGCATATAAAGAAATGCATCCTTTATTTGTTCTAACGACAGTAAAATATTGTCCCTGTCCAGGGTATCAATATTTTCGATCAGGGATTCTGACCAAACTACCCCAGCACTGCACATCCAGGCAGTCGCAATAGCTGGTCGTAGTATAACACCTGCATGTGTGTATATACTTTTTTGGATATTTTCCATCCTCCTATCTGATGGATCTTTAAGTGCGGCCGTCTCAGGAGAGGGTAACGCCACTTGTTTTGATAAGCGTGTTAGCGCTTTGTCCACCCTAGGAGGTGTTTCCCAGCGCTCCCTAACCTCTGGCGGGAAAGGGTATAATGCCAATAATTTCTTTGAAATTATCAGCTTTTTATCAGGGGCAACCCACGCTTCATCACACACGTCATTTAATTCTTCTGATTCAGGAAAAACTATAGGTAGTTTTTTCACACCCCACATAATACCCTGTTTAGTGGTACCTGTAGTATCAGCTAAATGTAACGCCTCCTTCATTGCCAAAATCATATAACGTGTGGCCCTACTGGAAAATACGGTTGATTCGTCACCGTCCCCACTGGAATCAGTGCCTGTGTCTGGGTCTGTGTCGACCGACTGAGGCAAAGGGCGTTTTACAGCCCCTGACGGTGTTTGAGGCGCCTGGACAGGCACTAATTGATTGTCCGGCCGCCTCATGTCGTCAAACGACTGCTTAAGCGAGTTGACGCTATCCCGTAATTCCACAAATAAAGGCATCCATTCAGGTGTCGACCCCCTAGGAGGTGACATCCTTATATTTGGCAATTGCTCCGCCTCCACACCAATATCGTCCTCATACATGTCGACACACACGTACCGACACACAGCAGACACACAGGGAATGCTCTATACGAAGACAGGACCCACCTAGCCCTTTGGGGAGACAGAGGGAGAGTCTGCCAGCACACACCAAAAAAGCGCTATATATATAACAGGGATAGCCTTATGATTAAGTGCTCCCTTATAGCTGCTTTTATATTAAAATATAGCCATTAATATGCCCCCCCTCTCTGTTTTACCCTGTTTCTGTAGTGCAGTGCAGGGGAGAGACCTGGGAGCCGTCCTGACCAGCGGAGCTGTGAAAGGAAATGGCGCCGTGTGCTGAGGAGATAGGCCCCGCCCCTTTTTCGGCGGGCTCGTCTCCCGCTATTTATTGCATTTAGGCAGGGGTAAATATCTCCATATAGCCTCTGGGGGCTATATGTGAGGTATTTTTAGCCTTTTTTAAGGTTTTCATTTGCCTCCCAGGGCGCCCCCCCCCAGCGCCCTGCACCCTCAGTGACTGCGTGTGAAGTGTGCTGAGAGGAAAATGGCGCACAGCTGCAGTGCTGTGCGCTACCTTTAGAAGACTGTTGGAGTCTTCAGCCGCCGATTCTGGACCTCTTCTGACTTCAGCATCTGCGAGGGGGCCGGCGGCGTGGCTCCGGTGACCATCCAGGCTGTACCTGTGATCGTCCCTCTGGAGCTGATGTCCAGTAGCCAAGAAGCCAATCCATCCTGCACGCAGGTGAGTTCACTTCTTCTCCCCTCTGTCCCTCGTTGCAGTGATCCTGTTGCCAGCAGGAATCACTGTAAAATAAAAAACCTAAGCTAAACTCTCTAAGCAGCTCTTTATGAGAGCCACCTAGAATTGCACCCTTCTCGGCCGGGCACAAAAATCTAACTGGAGTCTGGAGGAGGGTCATAGGGGGAGGAGCCAGTACACACCACCTGACCTGTAAAAGCTTTACTTTTTGTGCCCTGTCTCCTGCGGAGCCGCTATTCCCCATGGTCCTTTCAGGAACCCCAGCATCCACTTAGGACGATAGAGAAACAATAAAATGGAGTGGGGAGTCGACAACTGCTTTCGGTCTTCAAGGCTCAGGTGCCGCCTCAGTCCTCCTGGAACAGACACTCCAGTGATACAACCTCTACCGTCTGTTCCTTATCACGGGACTTCTCTGGATCAGCAACCTTCTTGCAGTGGGATGAATGGACCCAAGTCTCTCTCTCAGCAACCTTCAATGCTGTGGTGCTAGTCAATAAGACCTGGTATGGTCCTTCCCATCTGTCAATAAGACAACCTGAGCGTAGAAAATTTCGTATCATTACATAATCCCCAGGTTCAATGTCATGACAATTACTATCAGGTAGATCAGGAATCACTAACTTCAGATTATCATTCTGATTCCTCAACTGTTTACTCATGTTAATCAAGTATTTTACAGTTACTTCATTGTTACATTTCAAATCATCCTGGGGGTTAATCATGACATGCGGTTGTCGACCAAACAAGATTTCAAAGGGGGACAGATTAAGAGGGGACCTGGGAGTGGTTCTGATGCTGTATAGTACAATGGGTAAAGCTTCTGGCCATGTCAATCCTGTCTCTGCCATAACTTTACTCAATTTATTTTTAATAGTGCTGTTCACTCTTTCCACCTTCGCACTCGCCTGTGGACGGTACGGAGTGTGCAGCTTGCTATCAATTCCCATCAATTTACACATTCCTTGAAAGACATCACCTGTAAAATGGGTACCCCTATCACTTTCGATTATTCTAGGGATACCATATCTACATACAAATTCCTGCACAATTTTCTTAGCTGTAAACATAGCGGTATTTGTAGCCGCTGGAAATGCTTCGACCCAATTCGAGAAAACATCTATACAGACAAGTACATATTTCAAATTCCGACAAGGGGGTAATTGTATAAAGTCAATCTGTATTACCTGAAAAGGGCCGCCGGCAGGTGGGATATGGGATGGTTCTGTAGGTATTGCTTTTCCAATATTCTTTCTCAGACAGGTAAGGCATGACATTGCTCTTTTACTCGCATGAGAGGAGAATCCTGGGGCGCACCAGTATGCTCTTACCAATTTGCACATTCCCTCCTTGCCTAGATGAGTCAGCCCGTGAGCTGCTTCAGCCAGACATGGAAGATATGCTCTGGGGGCCACTGGTTTACCATGTCCATCCGTCCAGAGCCCTGAAGACTCCTGGCCATATCCCTTTGCCTTCCAGACCGCTCTTTCCTGTGTGAAACACAAATTTTGCATTTCACACAACTTCTGTGTGTTGATTGTATTGAATACCATCAGTTGTGTGGTGTCTGTCTGTATGGGGGTTGCAGCTGCAAGCTTTGCAGCTTCGTCTGCTCGGCTGTTACCAAGTGATACTGGGTCTTGGCTATACGTATGTGCTTTACATTTGATAACAGCCACTCTGTCGGGTTCCTGTATCGCTGTTAGAAGCCTTTTTATGTGACCTGCATGCGCTATCGGTGTACCAGCTGCCGTCATGAAATTTCTGAGGCGCCATAGGGCTCCGAAATCATGAACTACCCCGAAGGCGTATCTAGAATCGGTGTAGATATTGGCTGACTTCCCCTTAGCCAATTCACATGCTCTGGTTAGGGCGACCAGTTCAGCAACCTGGGCTGAGTGAGGTGGGCCTAGCGGTTCCGCTTCTATGGTGTCTTGGTCATCTACGACTGCGTATCCAGTACACAAGTCTCCCGAGTCTGACTGTCTATGACAACTACCGTCCGTGTAGAACGTGAGTTCTGCATCTTCCAGTGGATTATCACTGATGTCAGGCCTTGCGGTAAAATTTTGGGTCAAATATTCCATACAATCATGTGTATCTTCCTTTGTATTAAATCCTCCTTCCCCATCACTCTCACCTTCCACCCTTTGTGCCTGACCAGGCACACCTGGGAGATATGTTGCAGGATTTAATGCAATGCATCTCCTTATGGTGATGTTTACTGGGGCCATTAGTGCCAATTCCCATCTTGTAAACCTTGCTGATGAGACGTGTCTGGTTTGGGCAGAATTCAATAAGGCTGATACCGCATGTGGCGTATGGATTGTGAGGTTGTGGCCTAGCACGACATCTTCGCTTTTCGTCACTAGCAATGCTATCGCCGCAACACTTCGCAAGCATGTGGGAAGGGATCGCGCTACCGTGTCTAGCTGAGCGCTGTAGTATGCAACTGGCCTGCTGGCATCACCGTGTTTTTGGGTTAGTACACCTGCTGCGCACCCAGCACTTTCTGTTCCGTATAGTTCAAAGGGTTTCCCATAGTCTGGCATACCTAGTGCAGGTGCCTGCGTTAGGCATTGCTTGAGTCTCTCAAATGCTGTTTCGGATTCGTCAGTATGCGAAATCTTATCAGGTTTGTTTGAGGAGACCATTTCCTGCAAAGGTAACGCCAATATGGAAAACCCTGGGATCCAATTACGGCAATACCCACACATTCCTAAAAACGTTCTGATCTGTTGCTGGGTTTGTGGCAGTGTCATGTCTTTAATTGCTTGGATTCTATCAGCGGTCAGGTGTCTCAGTCCTTGTGTTAGACAGTGTCCCAAATATTTTACCTTAGCTTGGCATAATTGCAACTTGTCTTTGGAAACCTTATGTCCTGTGTCTGAAAGATGAAACAGGAGCTGTTTCGTATCCTTCAGAGAAGCTTCCAGTGAATCTGAACACAGTAGTAAATCATCCACATACTGTATCAATACTGATCCACTCTCCGGTTGGAAAGACTGTAAACAATCATGCAAAGCCTGAGAAAATATACTTGGACTATCTATGAAACCTTGGGGTAATCGAGTCCACGTGTATTGGACTCCTCTATATGTGAATGCAAACAAATATTGGCTGTCAGGGTGCAGAGGTACCGAAAAGAATGCGGAGCAGAGGTCAATAACAGTGAAAAATTTGGCAGTGGGAGGAATTTGCATTAGGATGACAGCTAGATTTGGCACTACGGGGAACTGACTCTCAACTATTTTGTTAATCCCCCTTAGATCCTGCACTAGCCTGTAACCCCTCCCCCCACTCTTTTTAACAGGGAAGATGGGACTATTGGCTGTGCTGGACGTTCTTACCAGAATGCCCTGTTATAGCAAGCGCTCTATCACTGGGAAAACTCCTAATTCCACCTCTGGCTTCAGAGGATACTGTGGGATTTTTGGAGCTATCCTACCATCTTTTACTTGTACAACTACTGGAGCTACGTTTGCCATTAATCCAGTGTCCTGTCCATCTTTTGTCCAAAGTGACTCTGGTATCTGGGATGTCATTTCTTCTACTTGGGATGGGTTCCTATTTGTCATAATGGTATGTGACATTAATTTTGATGGGGAGTCTAACATGTCTCGTACTTCTTGAGCGTGATTCTCAGGTATGTCCAAGAATACACCTTCAGGAGTACAATAAATGACGCACCCCATTTTACACAATAGGTCTCTTCCCAGGAGATTGGTTGGTGCCGATGCAGCCAGCAAAAAGGAATGCTTGGTATGCAAAGGTCCTATTGTAATCTCGGCTGGCTTGCTAACAGGGTAGTGTTGGACTACTCCTGTTACTCCCATGGCTGGAACTGTCCTACCAGTGGTTCTCATGCCCACTGTCGAATTTATCACTGACTTGGCCGCCCCTGTGTCTACAAGAAAGTTTAAAGTTTTACCAGCTACGTTGATTGCTACCTCTGGTTCACTCCCAAGGCTTGCAATCAACTTCACTGGTTGCAGATTACAGGTATGGCCACACCCCTATTGGGTATGGTGACCTCCCTGAATCCCGTTGGCAGCAACTACTTGTGGGGGAGTTAGCTGGGAACTACCAGAGGCATGCCAGTCTCTGTTCGGGGGATATCTTTTTGTTTCCCCTGTATGTGGCTCAAAACTCTGCTTCTGTGGACCCTGCTCCCAATGTCGTGTGTTGTGTCGTTGTCTAGGGGTTTGAAAAGATCTTTGTACATTCTTGATTCTACAGTCTCGTGCATAGTGTCCCTGTCTGTTACAAGAAAAACATGTTATCACAGTTGACTTACCCACAGGATTCGGTGGTACATACGCAGGCTGCCTTGTGGTCAGCGCCTGTATACTTACTGACATTAACTTATCACTTTGCGCCTCCCTGTGTCTAGTGATGTTTCTGTCGTGATCAATAGCAGCCTCTCTCAATGTGGACACTGACAGACCTCGCCAACATGGTTGCGTGGTCTGAACCCTAGCCTTTAATGTTTCCTTTAAACCATCCATCAGTACAGATACTGCTACTTCTTGATGGTTTGGGTTGGTCTTAATGTCTTCTATACCGGTGTATTTTGCCATTTCTAATAGTGCCCGGTGGAAATATTCTGCTGCCGTTTCGGACTCTTTTTGTCTAATGGAGAATATTTTGTTCCATTTAACAACGGCTGGGAAATACTCCTTTAGCTGTAAATTTATCCTTTTGTACACATCTGTAAGCGGTACATCTTTATCTAGTCCACAATCAGCTAAGAATAGAGCTGAGTCGACGTTGGAAGGTAAACAAGCTCTTAGCCGTATCTGCCAATCTTTGTTGTTGGGTTCTACAGTGTTACCTAGATCCCTGATGTATTTTTGGCTAGCAACTAAGTCTTTCCTGGGGTCAGGAAATTCGGACACTATGGTTCTTAATTCCATTCGGGAAAATGGAGTGTACATGGCAATGTTCCTTATGGGAGTGGCTCCTGATACATCTGTTTTCCCATTCGGAACTGCTATTACCCTAACAGGAGTAATTCTAACAACCTCATCCTGTGTAGATTCTACAGCTGGTTGTGGTACAATCGTTTCAGTATAGTGCATGGTGCCGTACTTACCCGTTGACACGACCTCACCTATCCCTCCGCTAGGGGCCTTCACTAATCTCGTGGGTGTTGCTGTGCCTACTGTGGTCTCTGCTATTGTGGCTGCGAGAGAGAGCGCTGAAATTGTTGCTGAATCGTCTTCTTGATCACACTCCTGAGGAAAGTTCAAGACAGGGTACAACTTGTACGGGTTAATACTTGCATGAGTTACTTGGTTAACATCATTAACATTTACATGGTTGCTAAGTGTTTGTGTTTTACACCCCAGTGCGTTTTTCTCCGCAATCAACTTCTCTCCTGCAATGTATGGTGGTGGCGGGGCTGTGGCTATCAGTTTCCTGACAGCCCCAGATCCCGCCGCCTGAGCCAAACCTCTCTGTATCTCACCTTCCTGTTGCCACAACTGTAAATAATCATGATGCTGAATTCGTCTCTTTGTTGATTTTACGAGACATATCCTCCTCCTTAAATTTTGTAACACTTCTGGGCTGAAGCTACCTATTCTTGGGAATTTGTCCCTGTCTTGTACAGTCATTCTCTCCCATTCATCACATAAAACTTCTGTGTGACTTCCGTATTTTTCACACATTATGTAGCGTGCCGATCCGACTGGTCGGTTCACTGAATCAACCTGAACCAAGGTTGATTGCCCCCTACCTGAGCAACTGGCCCCCATAGTCTGCAGGTGTTGCTTATTCCTCCTTGGATTTCTGTATCAATGTTTTCAGCAAACCTTTACAGACAACCAAACTACTCACAATAGGCCGGCGGTGGCGGTTTACCGAGTACCCCACTCACTCGCTCACGTCGACCAATACGACCTGATCACACCGATATGGTGCTGGCGTACTCGACCTAGAGCCCCTATGAAACCTTCTGTTTACTGGAACATGCGAGGGTTACCCGAAGGACACTTACTCTTTCCAGTAAAGGTGGGGTTGTTAGATAGTTCCTGAGTGACCAGCGAACTTCCCTTTCAAAAAATAAAAAAAATTACACAAATCACGTCAGAATGTACAAATAGCGTTTGTGACCCCTTTACTCTAATGGTATTAGGTCAGATTACTAACTATTGCACACAATTACGTGCGGTACAATCGTTCAGTACACAAGCAACTACTTCTTATGTACTGAGAGATCAATGGAATCGACAATTTCGGCTGCGAATTCCTTCAGCCAGAGCTTTCAATGGCCTATATGGGTCTCACACCAACCCCCGGGGTTGTGCTTCTTTTACCTCTATATAGCGGACTTTCTTGTACCTTGTGACCTCCTGGTCTGTTACTTTATGACCTCCTGGTCTTGTTACCTTATGATCCGCTATACTCTAATGCTCAAATATTTATTTAACTAAGGATGCCTCCCTAGCCACCGTATATGTCACTTACACGTATGTTCCTGACGAGTACCCGACTTTCCTTGTGGTTCCACCTTAAAGTTGTATAAACTTATGTATACAAAAACACACTCACTCAACACATGTACACTTTTGCTTCCACTTCTATTTCTGCGCAGAAATTTTTCTTCAGACCAGCTGTGTTACCAATTAGGAGCAGGATCTATTAATTTAAATTTCGGATATCCAAAAATAGATTTGCGTTATTTACCGCGTCGCGTTATCTACCGCTGTGCGTTACTTATCGCCTTTGCGTTACTTCAACTTATCACGACTTGGGCTACGTGGGCGTAACCGGACGCTACGCTGCGTAATGTACGCTGCGTGCCTCGGCCTTTGGATTGCGTACGCAAGTCTCAGTTAGGGACACGTGTACGCAAAGCAAAGATCCACCGTAACACAATTTATACTTTTATCAATGTAAATGATCCCTGATCATCTACTGCACACCACACTGACTTCGCCTTATCTCCCAGGCAAATCGTGTGTTGGTCTATACTTTAACTATTACCTCTATTCTTAAACTATGAAATAACAGCAAATCTCTTTTTAGCACTTTTCTATCAACTATAAAACTGGCAAACAGGATAATGATATACGAAAATGAAAAAGAAATGCAGATATGTATGTGTATGCATGCGTGTATACGCAAGACAGAAGAAAAATAAAGTTTCAAAAGACACAAGCGTTTTGTTCTTACCTCCGGTTCCCGGATTCCTTCAGCACTCTTTATCTAAGCGAAGCAGACGCTTATCCCGTCAGCACTGTGAGACAACCTCCCGCCCTTTGCTGAGGGATAATGTCTGCTGATCTACCTAGTGCAGATATGTGAAGGACTGGACGGCCCCCAATTGATAAAGCTGAATTCTTTTATCGTATATATAACCCTATATGAGGTCTAAGAACACTGTACGCTGTTTACTTAAGAAGTACCGTAAGGGTACGCTAGTTGCGTAACGATCGCTCAGCCGTAGGCGAGACGCTCAAGCGTCACGTTCGCTCACGGCCCAGAGATCACTGGCAGGCACGCTATTGGCTATTGACTAACGTAACGATTCGCTATGGCGTAGCGGACGCTCGAGACCACGAGGAGGTCACCAGCGATGCAGACGCTCTCAGCGCTATACCTTTATACTTTAAACAATGTGATACACAGTATACCTTAATGTGAAAACAGGGTGTAAGTGCAACCTTGTGTAACCTGATTAACTATAAACCTGCTAGAGCGTCACCGACGCTCTGTGAATACTTACACTATGAGAAACTACACAGATACTTGTTTAGGGTCCAAAGCCTATTATATGTATTATAACTTATATACTTGCAAAAAGGAATCACAGTACAAATGATACACTACCATATAACAGAGACTTCCTAACCAAAATAACTACACATGAAATACAATACAAAACAGTACAATCTAACCAAGGGAAAATATGAGAGAAAGAGAAGAGAGAGAGAGAAAGATGAGAGAGATGAGAGAAATTGGCTCACAGTAAGACAATATGATTACGGAGAGAAACTTACGCACAAAGGGGTACGATCGCATGCGCCTCGATATCCAGCTCCCGATTATCAGCAATGAAAACCGTTGTTGAGAGAGTGAAGTTGGATATGGTCGGCCTGCCTATTTATGCCCCACACACAATGCAATCTAATGGTCCCTACAATCTCATAGTTCATTGGACGCAGGAACTCGGCTTCGTACTGTAACCAAAGGTCATAGGTTGATTCATACAGGTGGGCTGTGACGATTTCAAACAGCTCAGGTGGGTGGGACACTGGGTTTCCCGCCGCATACCTGAGTAAGATTAAATAATAGTAATGGACATAAACTTCTTATGTCCATAACTATTCGCACGAGCGATTAATACGCTCCAAACCAACACCGGAATATTGCTATTTAAATACTCTTCCGATGGGTACCAAACACTGCTGTATGACTCCTGTTAGACCCTTCGTACAATACAAAGAGGGATTCCTCCGCTCAGGAACATGCTATGTTAACCAAACTTTCAGAATCTATCAAAGGGACCAGGATCTATAAACTACATTAATTGGGAAAGTATGGAACTATTGAGTCGCACGCTACGACTACATACTCTTTACCGTAAATACGCATAGCGGGGTGCGAGCGGGTGCACGCAACAGCGGGTATGCGCTATCACGGGAAAGCGCACGCATGCGCAGCGCGGACCAGTGTGAGGTGCAAATATGGCAGTGTGCATAGAGATATTTTTCTGACTTTGACATATTTAATGGAACAATACATATATATATATATATATATATATATATATATATATATATATATATATATATATATATATATATATATACACAGTTAACCAGTTGTGTAAAGGCTATGTATAACTCATTGTGTAGGGGACAGGTCAGTGCTGTGTAAACCATAAAGCCAGAATATATAATACATATGACATATCACTCTTAATACAAGTATCAATATCTGGTCTGTATTTTATTGAATATAAATACACAGGATTCTGGTATGCATGAATGTGTGTTAAGTACACAATGAAGAATCTGCGTATCTTTAGCTATTGTATCGTATCTGGATTCTTGTTTGTTAGAGCAACACGGGACCAAGACGCAATTGTTCGTGTTAGCAATTGTGGCAAACATCGGTATTTACACATTCACTCAGTCCAAGGTCTATCTTCCATGGAAACAATGGCTGTTAGGACAGAGCAATCTGATACTGTATGTTACACACTATAGGAATATGTATTTCTGGCTGTAATACATTTGAGTGTATGTAAGAAATATTTGCTATTTTGGTACAGTATATTTATTAACAAATGCATCTTCTACCATAATGCGCACAGTAACTTGTCGTTACGGTCATTCGCACCCCCTACCGTATTAGCCATTAGCATGCGTATTTGATGCAGGCATCGTAGACGCATCCATTGGTAAATTCCATAGTGTATTCTAAATATCAAAATATGCAATTTAACTTTGACAACTTGTAGGTGAATTAGGGTTGTTGTATTTAAAAAATAGACTTACCTGACCCTGGCCTGGAAATGTCCATGTATGAAGGTATGGGAGATACCTGCTTCAGTTCCTTCTACTTATATTTGGGAGGTCCGGTTGTTTTGGGGGAATTAGCAGCAAATAGTAAATGATACATTGTCTCCATAATGTCTCGCTGACCCTCTGATTCTTACACAAATATGTTACACAAAATGACATTTGCATTAACTACCATTAATTAAACAAGAAAAACACACAATTTTAAAAACCCAAAACTTTATATATAAAAAATAGAAGAAAATCACCAATTCTGGTCTGGACTCATTGACTCTATCATGAGAACAAGAGTCTTTTTAGCAAGGACTATACCAACAGTAACCAGTAGAGGAATCAGGCGTATCCCACAAAATATCAGCGCTGCCACCATACATTGGGGAGAGAAGATAAAGTGCAGATTTCTGAACAGTGCTTTTAGAAGGAACACAAGAAGTGTATAGATCACAATCCGGGACAATGAGGTCAAGAAACCAACGCTGTGGTACTAATGACCCCAATACAGGTCACTTGGAGCAAGAGACTAGGGTAAGGGCAACAACAATTTTTCAAACAGCTAAAAAAAACAGTTTGAACTTGTTTTTATTATACATTTAAAAAAATGAGGATCGTCCAGTACAGAGGACTGTGTACTCCGCATGTCTAAGTACATACCACTGGATGACGCGCTGGAATGGGAGGAGGGGGTGGGCTGTATGGGTCCAGCGGAAAACAGCTCATCTGTTGAGGGTTTCCCAGCACATAATACATGGGTTGGTGATGTGGGTGGGGGCACACTTGGGAGACAGCGCCTGGCAGGTGGTGTTATCTCACACGCCTCATTAAGAGATTCTTTTATTTACACGTGAGGTAGCATCAAGAACCAGACGCTTTTAGATCTTTTGATCTCATTCATCAGTCGCATCTCCGCAGCGATGTAATTGCCAAAAGTTTGTTCCAAGGGGGTAATTCTAAGTTGATCGCAGCATCAAGTTTGTTAGCAATTGGGCAAAACCATGTGCACTGCAGGGAGGACAGATATAACCTGTGCAGAGAGAGTTAGATTTGGTTGGGTTATTTTGTTTCTGTGCAGGGTAAATACTGGCTGCTTTATTTTTACACTGCAATTTAGATTTCAGTTTGAATACACCCCACCCAAATCTAACTCTCTCTGCACATGTTATATCTGTCCCCCCTACAGTGCACATGGTTTTGACCAACTGCTAACAAATTTGATGCTGCGATCAATTCAGAATTACCCCCCAAGTCCGGGAGCCTATTAAGAACCTCCTCAGCGAGAGAAAAAAACTGTTGTGAGCTGGGCGGGGCAGAAGTGGGTTTCTGGATGACCACCGCTATTTCAGGGGTCGTGGCTGTGGGGTTGGTCATCCACTTCAGTTGCCTCGCTCATGGAAGGCTCCACTTCCAGCTCCTGTGTAATATTGTGGCCGGAGAGACCAACCAGCCACACGTGTAATGGCGGCTGCGGCACTAAAGGTGTTAACCCTCATGCCCTGCACCATGTTGCGGACAATAGGCGCTTGGCGTCACTGTTAAATGTACTTACGGCGCTGGGCGCAGACTGTTTAAAAATATGTTTAATGATGTATCTTAACATGTCATATGTAGTGCTCTGTGCACCATTGCAGGAATGCATGTTTAAATGTATATTTATTTAAGATGTGGTCACCTGTATATTTAAAGGAAAAATGCACTTACTATAGATGTCTGAATAATCATCTCCCCTTTTGATGTGTAAGTTCCTTAGAGAAAGATGCTCTCCTTATCCCATATGTAAAGTAGTTCTGGGCTTGGAACCTGTTTCATGTAACTGATTTAATTGATATACAAATCCTGAATGGTAGATGCAGGAATGAAGAACAATTGTTTGGTAAATCAAATACAAACCGTATTTGAAGCTATGTGTTAAATGTATCAATGGTGAAGTGTAAACTCCCAGGTGGTAGGAATTGGAGTTTAAATTATACAAAACTTTGTCTGTGTGTGGCAGGAAAAAGGAAATAGCTTTTTTGCACTTACTGGCAACCTTGTAAAATGTAATTTTATTTATATTTTCTGTGATAACCTGATTGGTTGGATAAGACAGGGAGGCCTGTGGTACTGTGTGTAGAACTGAGATAAAAAGAGGATGCCGGTGAGCCTCAAAGTGTATTGTATTGTATTGTACCATCTTATTCTGCTGGAACATCTTGTTGTATGCTGTTGCCCCTAGCAATAGGGATGAGTCTTTTTAAAGGCTATTATTTAGCAAATAAACATCATCTGCCTCAAGAAGATTGCTTCATCTTGTGACCTACAGGGTTATGCCAAACATAGCCCCGTCCTCCGGCTGTCCAGGGAAGCACCTAACGTCTCCAAGTTCCGCCTTCCGCCAGCTACCGGTAGCGGCCTAGTCAGGTGACTAGTGGGGATTCGTCAACACCACACAGGTGTGGTAAGGCAGTGTGTCGGCACATACAGAGCAGAACCGTGGTTCCAAACGCCACGGCAGGTTAGGAGTTTGGTGGTGGCAGCATAAACCCACCCACAGCGCAGTGGGTGGAGTTAGTAACAGGCGGTTACTGACGGTAAGCGGGAATCCCCTATGTGGACAGGCCTCGTGTGACCTGACCTTCCATTCTGTGCGCAGGAGACGGGACGCGAAGGCGGTGAGTGCTTTTGTACAGAACGGTCCTGTCACAGAAATTGGTGGCATAGTGGTGGGATAATCCCAGGCGGCTTTTCATCACCCGATTGGAGAAGCCGAGTTACTCAGGAGAGGAGTAACTGCAGCGCAGGAGAACGCACAAGATGGCGGAATTCAGCGGAATGTCCAAGGATGATCTGGAGATCGTGTGTCAGGAGAAGGGTGTGGATATCCCTTTCAACGCGTCCAGAAGCGTCATGAAGGCGGCGCTCATGAGCTTGGAGGAGTCCCATCGGGCAGAGGTGGAGAGCACTGACGGCGTCAGCTTTGCAGAGGACGGCCCACTAGTGGACCTTCATACGGAACTGGTGAGACCCACAAGCCCCGACCCTTCTAGCAGCAGCCATGTTTCCCAGCAATCCCTAGCAGGGCCAGGATCCCAACGTCCCAGGGGGGGCGGCCCGGATACCCTAGCAGATCGGCT
Source organism: Pseudophryne corroboree (assembly GCF_028390025.1). Taxonomy (NCBI): domain Eukaryota; kingdom Metazoa; phylum Chordata; class Amphibia; order Anura; family Myobatrachidae; genus Pseudophryne; species Pseudophryne corroboree. The sequence goes on from NW_026970447.1 coordinate 61,609, forward strand.
AGCGGAATTGGGGGAAAGAGCAACAGAGCAAGAGCGCTTGATCATCATCAAGTTGTGGCGTTATAAGCGGGCACCACAGGCCGTGGTACCCCGGGAGCCGTTGTCAGCTGTTGTACACAGATCAGGACGTGTCCAGTTTGCCAAGTTTGCAGACAGTGATGGGGACATTGATGGACATTTGCAAGTTTTTGAAAGGACTTGTAAACTACACGATCTACCCAAGTCAGAGTGGGTAAGACACCTTGTGCCCACTCTGCATGGAGAGGCCTTGGAGGCCTATCGAGGAGTGGCCACGGAGGACTGTGGGGACTACGACAAAGTCTCACAGGCTCTCCTCCAGCAATTCTTCATCACTCCGGAGTCTTACAGGAAGAAGTTCAGAGACTTGCCCAAGAATCCTAGCAGCACCCATGAGCAGTTCGCCACCCAGCTGCGGCAGTATGTGGTGAAGTGGGCGAAGGATTCGGAAGCCACTACATGGGACGCCCTGATTGACCTGATCTGCAGGGAGCAGTTCTACCGCAGGTGCGTCCCAGAAGTGAAGGAGTGGGTGCTAGACCGAGAGCCACCCAGCTTAAAGATGGCTGCCCAGTTAGCCGACAAGTATGTGGCAATTCGGCCACACGGGCAGAAGCGCCCAGCCAGCAGCCAGCTCCAAAATACTGTACCACCAAGGGGATCCCCCTCTTCAGCTCATCACTCCCAAAGACAAGCATCTTGCAACCCGGGTGCTCTTGGCCAGCCACCGCACCGCAGCGTCTCTGCAAGTGATCAGAGATCATCGGTGCCACGACTGGAGAAGAAGTGCTACGGCTGTGGGAAAATCAGACATCTGAGGATGCACTGTCCTGCATCCCAAGCACCCCAGACTCGTGCCCCAAATACGAGTGCTGTAGCCCGGCTTGCTTGTTTGACGAGTGGAGATGAGCCTACAGAGACTGTTCCCCCTCCAGTCAGTCCGATGGAGTGTGGCGAGAGATAGGTGCACTCTGCGGAGAGAGTCACCTGCATGGCCAAACAGCCCCTACACAACATGTGGAGGCACCTGCAGCCGGTCCACGTGGGACCCCTGCAGGGGGAAGGCCTAAGAGACTCTGGGGCCTCAATCACTGTGGTGAGCCCCCACCTTATAGATACTGCTGCAGTATTGCAGGGTCGCACTGCCAAGGTCACCCTGGCAGATGGAATGGAGAAAGAGGTTCCCATGGCAAGAGTCTACCTGGACTGGGGAGCTGGACCAGAGTTGCGAGAAGTTGCCGTCATGGATGGTCTCCCAACTGATGTGGTCCTAGGAAATGATCTGGGTGGTGGGATCGTCGCTACGTTTGTTGGCGCCATTCCCCAGAGTCAAGTTCCACAACCACCGTTGACATAAGCTACTCCAGCACAGCCCAGCCCAGAGGAAAAGACTACAGCTGCTAGACAACTGCCAGCACAGCCAACCACAGCATCAACCAGCCCAGAAGGAAAGATTACAGCGGCTAGATCGGTACATCGACCCCGCCTGCCTTTTGCCTCTGGTATGCCTACGTTCCCTATCAACGCAGAGGATGTCGGTTCCAGCTTGTTTGATCCTGTGGGGGTGCCCAATGATGCTCCTGACCCCAGTGGTTTGCCAACTCCGGCGGTGAGTATGAGAAACCACACTGACTTTTCCATGACTGACCCCTACCAGACTGACCCTAGTAGTCCCCACCTAGATCCCCCTGTAGAGTGTCCCAATTTAGGAGAGATTGAGGGCCACAGGCAGAAGTTTAGGGAGGCTCAACTCTCTGACCCATCCCCGAAAGGCATGAGGCGCCACTCTGGCAGCGGCCTTGGCAGGGTTGGGGCAGGAAGTTTGACCTGGCGGGAAGGGTTCAGGTACAGGGTAGCCAGGAAAGTGGGAGGGTATAGACCAGATAGGGAATGTGTCCAACTGGTCCCCTCAGGGAACGTTCCTGTGCAACAGGTGTCGGTTGCCAGCGAAACCCCTTTGGACAGTAACCCGGAGACAGACCGTACCCTGAAGTGCCTGACACAGAGCATACCCTGGTCTGGAATGTTGGATGACGCCCAGACCAACTGTAAGGCTGGTGCCATGTGTTGGCAGCTGGGGCACTCCAGCGGTTGTGTTGTTTCTGGGCCTCTGCCCATAGGAGAACCCTTGCAGCAAGTTGATGTGGACATAGCAGGTACCCTGCCTGTGCGCAGTAGATCGGGGAAGACACGCAGCCTCCCTGTAGTGGATGCCACACAGGATCCAGAGGCTGGTGGTCTGGCCGCCATCACTGTGGCACAGGTAGCGGACGAGGAGGGAAGAGTAGGCCTAAGTGACAGGGTAGGTTTCCCGAGTCATAGGTCGACAGAAGAGGATTGGAGGGCAGGTCTGACAGTTCGGGCAGACAGTTGCCAGATAGGTATGACGGAGGTGCAGTGCCTGGGGCACCATGTGGGAGGAGACAAGGGTAGGCCCAAACCAGAGGGGGTGGAGGCAACCAGAGGCTGTCCCCGACCCACATCACCCAGACCAGTACTGACCTTAGAACCTGTAAGGCCCTACGGACACGTTGTCATTGACTTTAGTCCTGTAGTGAACCCCTTGACAGAGATGGCTAGGAAGGGCATTCCCAAGTCAGTGGACTTTGCACCCGTTTACGAGTTGGCATTCCAGTCATTGAAGGAGGCTCGGGTACCCGCTCCAGTGCTGATTGCGCACATTCTTGACCAGGACTGTGTTACGAACTACTGCGCCACTGCACGGACTGGGAGCTGTACCAAGCCAGAAAGAGCCATATGGGCAGGAGCACCCTGTGCCCTGTTTGAGCAGTATACTGCTATTGTGGGAGGTGGGGTATGCCACAATTGGGACACCGTGGGTGGCACTTGTGTGTAACTGGCCCCCCACCATGGTGACTTACCACCCACCTGTTAGGTGGATGCAACCTACCTTGGGGAAATTGGACAGACTTTTGTGGTGGAGCCTTGAACTTGGACTTCAGGTGGACTATTTGAACATTGTGCACCCACGAAGAGAGGGCCACTACACTATGGATGAACTGTCTAGGCCGGAGCCTACACTACCCAGGTAGCGTCCCCTTCAACTTAACAGACTGCGGGACCAGGAGTCAAATCGTTGGGACATGGCTCCCTGGTTTCCCGCTTGAATTGGGGGGGGAGGAGTGTGACCAGAGAGACTAACCAGCCACACGTGTAATGGCAGCCGCAGCACTGAAAGGGTTAACCCATAGTGCCCGGCGCCATTAGGAGGACAATGGGCTCTTCGCGCCACTCTTAAACTGTGCACTGGCGCTAGTTGCCATCTTTAAATGTAGTGTGGGTGCTAGGCACCGGGTATTTAAAGTATGTTTAATAAGGTGTCATATGTTCTATCGCTGCGCAGTGCGCAGTTGGAGAATGATGAACTGGTGGACAGGGCACTTATGAGGAAAGTACAAGGTATTTTGTTTCTAAAAGACCTTGGCAATTGTTGTTCAGCAACTTGTACATAGCCAGTCATATGTTAATTGTCCTAGCTAAAGCAGGGTGTCGATTAGCAGGCCTTTTGGTCGGCAAATGTTTTCTTTCAGGTACAAATGAAGGTTTGGAAAGAAGACTGTGCTGTCAGCATCTCCTGTGGTGTGATGACTCAAAACTGGTTTTGCATGGAGACACAAGGGGCTGCTAAATCAGATTGTGTTTTATGAATGCAAACTAGTGGGTTTCGTTTACCAACAGTTTGATGTAAGATTTCTTAGGCTGCATTATGTGTGATGCAGATTATGTTTAATTTACAGTATAAGAACGTTGTCTATCTGTGAGAGGATGAATGCAATTGAAATGCAAGTTACATTTACATTTGTGAAAGAGACAGGAACATGATAATCAGACTGTGTTTGGGAATGCCACTGGTTTGGTTATATATGGGAAGGAGCAGGAATGCGCTTTATCTAATTCTTAACTTTTGAAATGTAACTTGTATTTCTTTATATTTTCTGCGATAACCTGATTGGTTGGAGAAGACAGGGAGGGCTTACCCCCCTGTGGTACTGTGTGTAAAACTGACATAAAAAGGAGACCTGCGTGCCTCCAGAGTTGTATTGTATTGTACCATCTTTATTCTGCTGAAACATTTGATTGTATGCTGTTGCCCCTAGCAATAGGGAGGAGCCTTTTTAAAGGTTATCATTGAGCAAATAAACCTCATTGCCTCAAGAAGATTGCTTCATCTTGTGACCTACAGGGTTAGGCCAAACCTAGCCCCATCCTCCAGCTGTCCAGGGAAGCACCTAACGTCTCCAAGTTCCGCCAGCTACCGGTAGAGGCCTAGCAAGTGGCTAGTGGGGATTCCTCAACACCACACAGGTGTGGTAAGGCAGTGCATCGGCACATACAGAGCAGAACCGTGGTTCCAAACGCCACGGCCGGTTAGGAGTTTGGTGGTGGCAGCATAAACCCGCCCACAACGCAGTGGGTGGAGTCAGTAACAGGCGGTTACTGACGGTAAGCGGGAATCCCCTATGTGGTCAGGCCTCGTGTGACTTGACCTTTCGTTCTGTGCGCAGCCAACGGGACGTGAATGCGGCGAGTGCTTTCGTACGGGACCGTCCTGTCACACCTTGCTTGGGCCGTACCACTCTGTTTATTACCGGTGTGACCTCACCATGCGCCTTATGCTTCCTGCTCTGTATGACAGTTTGTGATTTCACCTCGTTGCTCTTATAGTTTGCAAGTTTTTGCTGTGATTGTGCTGATTGGTGTTTACTTTTGAAGTTATGTTCCAGGGCACTCATTTCTATTTTTGTCCACTGCATCTTCAGATATGTTCTTCTAAATGACTAATAGTGGCCTTCTGTTTATGATCATAATGTGACACTATATGCAGTAGTGGTAGTTATTTTGTGCCTCTGGCTCTATGCTCATATGCCGTCATATCTCTGCTCGCATGTATACGCACGTATATTTCATTTTAATTTTGTAATACATGTCCGTTGCAAAATGTATTATTCTTACGGTTATGCTGGTGCGTATCGCCGTTTTGCTCTAGGAGCTTCCTCGTGAATACCCTGAGAATGTTTCTTTTTGGTGGTTTTAGCATTGGAAGTCAAATTTATACCATGTGTATGGGGTACGGTAGTGCCCCCTTTGTTCTACAGTTATATGTTTTTGTTTCTCTATTCTTCTTCTCTGTTTTTCACCCTTTTACCCCTGCCTTTTCTCCTCCTGTTTCTTGTCGTGTCTACATGTTTTCTTTGTCTCCTTACACCCTATTCACAGATGTGACAGCTGGTTTTTCTTTGTATAACGGCCTGGCTACATATATTATCTGGTTGATTACTTATGGCTAGTTTGAAATTGGGCACTTGGAACGTTGGGGGTATTAATTCCCCAATTAAGAGGAAGAAAATACTTCTATATCTTAATAAATTAAATATTGATATAGCTTTCATTACAGAAACCCACCTTTTGCCTCCAGAGATTTTAAAGCTGAATATGTTGAGGTGGTCTGTATTGGCCTCGTCTACGTATACCTCTATGGCTAGGGGGGTCGTGGTGCTAGCCAAACATAATTTGGATATTCAGGTTCATTCCACTACCTCCGATCCTCAAGGTCAATATGTTATTGCTGAAGTCTCTATTAACTCTGCCAAATACGTACTGTGTAATGTCTATGCACCTAATATAGGAACAAAAGAATTTATTTTAAAAATGGTATCTAAATTGTACTGCCATTCAACTGCCTCCCTTATCATTGGAGGGGATTTTAACCTGGTGTCCTCAAATGTTTTGGACAGGAATACTCCCGGGAATAAACGTGCACCTAATCTGAAGGTTGGGATCCCATATGTTGCTTGTGAGTTGGGGGTGTTGGATGTGTGGAGGGTGTGTCATCCATTGGAATGTGACTATACCTGTTTATCAGCTGCTCATGGCACGCTCTCCCGCATTGAATACCTTCTGCTGGCTGGGCACACTTTTTCTAGGGTTTTAGATTCCAAAATAGAACTCATCCACCTGTCTGATCATGCTTTATGTTGGATGGCGCTCATGGTTGTTACAGACATGGGCCCTATTAGACAGTGGAGATTTCCTTCCCACTTGTCTTCCCTGAAATTTCGCAATATGTTGGAGTCCACGTGGCTTGATTGTAAGACGAATAATTCAGATTGCATTGAAACCCAGCCACTGTTGTTCTGGCCAGCAGCCAAACATGTTATTTCATATTGTAAACATAATGATAGTAGGATGGGAGAGATCTATCTGGAAGGTCAGAGGACTCTGACAGAGGCTTTTCAGGAATTTAAACACACACCCACTCGTGCTTCTAAGGCTGCTTATTATCACCAGAAAAGTCTATTTGATAATATACTGTCAAACATGGAGGCAAAATATACATATTATAGGGAGGTTATATTTCACAAACATGGTAACAAATCTAGTAAACTTCTTTCCAATTTATTACTAGGCCATAGGCCTCCTATTGCCATTAAAGTGCTTCGCACCTCAGATGGTACCTCTGTCCAGGTCCAATAATTGTATAACTGATACTTCCCAGTCCTTTTACTCCAAGTACCACTTGCCACAACTATCAGCGGCTCAGTCTGCCTCTTTGATGTCCCCTATTACCCCTGAGGAAACGAGAATGGTTATTTCTAAACTTAAGTCAAATAAACCCCCGGGCCCGGATGGCTTTTCCAATGAATTTTACAGAATTTTTGCCCCCATAATCAGCGAACCTTTAATGCTGTATTTAACTCTATTCTTCCTGGTCAAGCCCCACCTCAATATTTCAATTCAGCACTTATGAAGGTATTATCTAGACCAGGCCGTGATCCTACCCTGCCTACTTCATACCATCCTATTTCATTTTGAATTCAGACTACAGAATATTTACTAAAATTATATCTAATAGATTAAAATTGCTTTTACCCCACATCATACACCCTGATCAATCCGGCTTTATACTGTACATGGCCAACAATCTGTAGTTAATATCAGGAAAGTCCTTTCTATAATGCAGCATATTCAGGATTCTGGCTGCTCTGCTGATAAAGAGATTCTATCATCAGATGCCGAAAAGGCTTTTGACCTTATATCGTGGAATCACTTATTTAATACATTACACAGATTTGGAGCCCCGGAAGACTTTATTCAGTTAATAACCAATCTCTACTTAATCCCCACCACTCAAATTATAGGTAACGGCTATTTATCCCCCCCTTTTTTTATTCAGAGGGGTTCTCGTCAGGTATGTCTTCTGTCTCCACTGCTCTCTGCGGTCGCTTTGGAGCCCCTGGCGATTGCCTTACGTTCATCCTCTGGTTTTTCTGGAATACAGATTGGCGGGATGGAAGACAAAATTGCATTGTTCTCAGACGATATGCTATTATTCATATAGAAACCAGAGGACTCTATCACAACCATAATAAAGATAATTGAACAATTTGGTTCTTTTGCTGGCTTCCAGGTGAATTACTCCAAATCGGAACTCCTACCTATTGCAGGAAATATATCTCAATACACTAACCATCCTATTCTCTCACAATTCCCTCTAGTTTCTTCTTCTCTTAAATACTTAGGAGTCAGAATACCTAAAACACTCCACACTCTTCATAATGAGTGCGCTTGCGATACTGGCTATGTGAGATTTTGGCTAAGTGTCAATTTTGACTATGTCTTCTATAGAGATAGCCAAAATTGACTTGCCTGCACAGTCTATCTTTTCTTTCGATGCTGACCGCACGGGACCGCGCATCGGCATCGAATCGGGATCGCAAGGTGACTGTCACCTTGCGATCTGCACTAACTTTTCTTCCGATTCTGACTATATAGTCAGAATCGGGAGAAAAAATCTCACCGTATGTACCAGTGACGTGCGGTGGGAATCTGTCTCTGGTGCTAGCTAGTGCCTCCTAAGCCATTTAGCTCACTGCACGTCCCTGGTATGTACACACCCTAAGCTTTCATACCTCATGCAAATGCTGCCTTTCCGTCTCCTGAAGAGGGACATCCATCTCATTCATTCCTTGTTTTCTAAGTGTCTTTGTGCTGGTAAAAAGCCCAAGATATCTTATCCAACCTTACAACTGCCTCGATCCGAGGGTGTTCTTAACATCCCAGACTTAGCGGCTTTTGGCAGATCCGTCTCTTTTAGATACATCGTCGACTGGCTCTGGGGTCGTTCTACATTTGTAAATGTTGATCTGGAGAGGGAGATGATGGCTCCTTTCCCCCCTAGCGCATTGCTTCACACCCCAAAAAATATATTCCAACTAGTATTATGTCTAATATTTTGTTTAAAAATGTCCACAGCACCTGGTGGCTCCACCAATAAAAAATTGGGAAGGGACCCATGCTTCTCCTCTTTTACTACCTTCTGGGGCAACCCAGCTTTTCCGCCTGGTCCGGACAATGTTGGCTTCACAGTGTGGAGGGAAGCAGGATTGGCATCGATCAGAGATGGAAAGTTATTGACTTTTTTCACAATTGAAAGACAAATATGGTGTACATAATAAGCAATTCTGTATGTATGTCCAGGTTAGACACTTTGCCCAGACATTGCCGGAGGCTATGCCCACTGGGTAGTCACCGGATCCCTTGTGCTCTCTAATATCCTTAACCAGCACAAATCTATACCACCTAAAATGTTACTACTCTGATGTAAAAGTTAATAACAGAGATAAGATGTGGCACAATGGCCCTCATTCCGAGTTGATCGGTCGCAAGGCGAATTTAGCAGAGTTACACACGCTAAGCCTACGCCTACTGGGAGTGTATCTTAGCATCTTAAAATTGCGACCGAAGTATTCGCAATATTGCGATCACAAACTACTTAACAGTTTCTGAGTAACTTCAACCTTACTCTGCCTGTGCGATCAGTTCAGTGCTTGTCGTTCCTGGTTTGACGTCATAAACACACCCAGCGTTCGCCCAGACACTCCCCCGTTTCTCCGGCCACTCCTGCGTTTTTTCCGGAAACGGTAGCGTTTTCATCTACACGCCCCTAAAACGGCCTGTTTCCGCCCAGTAACACCCATTTCCTGTCAATCACACTACGTTCGCCGGAGCGAAGAAAAAGCCGTGAGTAAAAATCCTTTCTGCATAGCAAAATTACTTGGCGCAGTCGCAGTGCGAACATTGCGCATGCGTACTAAGCGGATTTTCATTGCGATGCGATGAAAAAGAACGAGCGAACGACTCGAAATGAGGGCCAATGTTCTTAGTCGCTGGAATCCAGACATCCCAGGTTTCCCAGAATTGGGTGATATATTGTTACATATCACAGAGATATAGAAATGTCTCCACTCTGCCTCTCTTCAGGAGGTTTATTTCAAAATGATACATAGGGCCAATGTTTCTCCTGCTCAGAGACGACATACGGTGCCCGATGATTCTGGAGGCTATTGTCCCCGGTGCCTCCTTCTTCCATAGCGTCTAGCAATGTGGTAGGGTGGCTGTGTTTTGGCACAAAATTATGGGATTTGTAAATCAGATGTTTTCATTGTCATTACAGAGACCCCCTCTGGCGAGTTTACTGCGTGATTTTACCCCGTGGTGCTTGGGCCCAACTGCAAAGAATTTGGCTCCAGCTCTGCATGTGATATTGGCTGTGGCAAAAAAGTTGATTTTGAAATACTGGATAAAACGTATCTCCCCTTCATTAACAGAGGCTAAATTATGATCCTTGGTATTATATACTTGGAGAGGAGAGCCACCCTTCCCGATATTGAAGAGGGAGTCCTTTCCTTTAATAAAAAGTGGGGATGCTGCATTTCAGCTTTGGATGAAGATAGACAGACGCATATATATATATATATATATATATATATATATATATATATATATATATATATATTTCTCTAACGTCCTAAGTGGATGCTGGGGACTCCGTAAGGACCATGGGGAATAGCGGCTCCGCAGGAGACTGGGCACATCTAAAGAAAGCTTTAGGACTATCTGGTGTGCACTGGCTCCTCCCCCCATGACCCTCCTCCAAGCCTCAGTTAGGATACTGTGCCCGGACGAGCGTACACAATAAGGAAGGATTTTGAATCCCGGGTAAGACTCATACCAGCCACACCAATCACACTGTACAACTTGTGATCTGAACCCAGTTAACAGCATGATAACAGAGGAGCCTCTAGAAAAGATGGCTCACTACAGCAATAACCCAAATTTTTTGGTAACAATAACTATGTACCAGTATTGCAGACAATCCGCACTTGGGATGGGCGCCCAGCATCCACTACGGACTACGAGAAATAGAATTATCGGTAAGTAAATTCTTATTTTCTCTAACGTCCTAAGTGGATGCTGGGGACTCCGTAAGGACCATGGGGAATAGCGGCTCCGCAGGAGACTGGGCACATCTAAAGAAAGCTTTAGGACTATCTGGTGTGCACTGGCTCCTCCCCCCATGACCCTCCTCCAAGCCTCAGTTAGATCTTTGTGCCCGAATGAGAAGGGTGCAATCTAGGTGGCTCTCCTGAGCTTCTTAGTGAAAGTTTTAGTTTAGGTTTGTTATTTTCAGTGAGACCTGCTGGCAACAGGCTCACTGCATCGAGGGACTAAGGGGAGAAGAAGCGAACTCACCTGCGTGCAGAGTGGATTGGGCTTCTTAGGCTACTGGACATTAGCTCCAGAGGGATCGATCACAGGCCCAGCCATGGATGGGTCCCAGAGCCGCGCCGCCGGCCCCCTTACAGAGCCAGAAGACAGAAGAGGTCCGGAAAATCGGCGGCAGAAGACGTCCTGTCTTCAACAAGGTAGCGCACAGCACTGCAGCTGTGCGCCATTGCTCTCAGCACACTTCACACTCCGGTCACTGAGGGTGCAGGGCGCTGGGGGGGGGGGCGCCCTGAGACGCAATAAAAAACACCTTGGATGGCAAAAAATGCATCACATATAGCTCCTGGGCTATATGGATGCATTTAACCCCTGCCAGAATACATAGAAAAACGGGAGATAAGGCCGCCGAAAAGGGGGCGGAGCCTATCTCCTCAGCACACTGGCTACATTTTCCCTCACAGCTCAGTTGGAGGGAAGCTCCCTGTCTCTCCCCTGCAGTCACTACACTACAGAAAGGGTTAAAAAAGAGAGGGGGGGGGGCACTAATTAAGCGCAGTATTAAAGATACAGCAGCTATAAGGGGAAAAACACTTATATAAGGTTATCCCTGTATATATATAGCGCTCTGGTGTGTGCTGGCAAACTCTCCCTCTGTCTCCCCAAAGGGCTAGTGGGGTCCTGTCCTCTATCAGAGCATTCCCTGTGTGTGTGCTGTATGTCGGTACGTTTGTGTCAACATGTTTGAGGAGGAAAATTAGGTGGAGGCGGAGCAATTGCCTATAATAGAGTTGTCACCCCCTAGGGAGTCGACACCTGAGTGGCTGAGCTTATGGAAGGAATTACGTGACAGTGTCAGCTCTATACGAAAGACAGTTGACGACATGAGACAGCCGGCTACTCAGCTTGTGCCTGTCCAGGGGTCTCAAAGGCCATCAGGGGCTCTAAAACGCCCGTTACCTCAGATGGCAGATACAGACGCCGACACGGATACTGACTCCAGTGTCGACGATGAAGAGACAAATGTGACCTCCAGTAGGGCCACACGTTACATGATTGAGGCAATGAAAAATGTTTTACACATTTCTGATAATACGAATACCACCAAAAAGGGGTATTATGTTCGGTGAGGAAAAACTACCTGTAGTTTTCATGAATCTGAGAAATTGAATGAGGTGTGTGATGAAGCGTGGTTTTCCCCCGATAACGACTGATAATTTCTAAAATGTTATTGGCATTATATCCTTTTCCGCCAGAGGTTGGGGTGCGTTGGGAAACACCCCCTAGGGGGGATAAAGCGCTCACACGCTTGTAAGGGCTCTACCCTCTTCTGAGATGGCCACCCTTAAGGATCCTGCAGATAGAAAGCAGGAGGGTATCCTAAAATGTATTACACACATACTGGTGTTATACTGCGACCAGCAATAGCCTCAGCCTGGATGTGCAGTGCTGGGTTGGCGTGGTCGGATTCCCTGACTGAAAATATTGATACCCTAGATAGGGACAGTATATTATTGCCTATAGAGCATTTAAAAGATGCATTTCTATATATGCGTGATGCACAGCGGAATATTTGCCGACTGGGATCAAGTCTAAGTACGTTGTCCATTTCTGCCAGTAGAGGGTTATGGACACGACAGTGGTCAGGTGATGCGTATTCCAAACGGCATTTGGAAGTATTGCCTTATGAAGGGGAGGAGTTATTTGGGGTCGGTTTTTCAGACCTGGTGGCCACGGCAACAGCTGGGAAATCCACGTTTGTACCCCAGGTCGCCTCTCAACATGAGAAGACGCCGTATTATCAGGCGCAGTCTTTTCGTGGACAAGGGGCAAAAGGTTCCTCAGTTCTGCCCCGTGACAGAGGGAGAGGAAAAAAGGCTGCAGAAATCAGCCAGTTCCCAGGAACAGAAACCCTCTCCCGCCTCTGCCAAGCCCTCAGTATGACGCTGGGGCTTTACAAGCAGAATTAGGCACGGTGGGGGGCCCGTCTCAATGAATTTCAGCGCGCAGTGGGCTCACTCGCAAGTAGACCCCTGGATCCTTTAGGTGATATCTCAGGGGTACAAATTAGAATTCGAGACGTCTCCCCCTCGCCGTTTCCTAAAGTCGGCTTTACCGATGTCTCCTTCTGACACGGAAACAGTTTTGGAAGCCATTCACAAGCTGTATTCCCAGCAGGTGATAATCAAGGTACCCCTCCTGCAACAGGGAACGGGGTATTATTCCACACTGTTGTGGTACCGAAGCCGGACGGCTCGGTGAGACCGATTCTAAATCTAAAATCTTGAACACTTACATACAGAGGTTCAAATTCAAGATTGAGTCACTCAGAGCAGTGATTGCGAACCTGGAAGAAGGGGACTACTTGATGTCTCGGGACATCAAGGATGCTTACCTTCATGTCAAAATTTCCCTTCTCGCCAAGGGTACCTCAGGTTTATGGTACAGAACTGTCACTATCAGTTCAGACGCTGCCGTATGGATGGTCCACGGCACCCCGGGTCTTTACCAAGGTAATGGCCGAAATGATGATTTTCCTTCGAAGGAAGGGAATTTTAGTTACCCCTTACTTGGACGATTCCCTGATAAGGGTAAGATCCAGGGAACAGTTGGAGGTCGGTGTAGCACTATCTCAGGTAGTGTTGCGGCAGCACGATTGGACTCTCAATATTCCAAAATCGCAGCTGGTTCCGACGACTTGTATTCTGTTCCTAGGGATGATCCTGTACACAGTCCAGAAAAAGGTGTTTCTCCCAGAGGAGAAAGCCAGGGAGTTATCCGAGCTAGTCAGGAACCACCTAAAACCGAGCCTAGTCTCAGTGCATCAATGCACAAGGGTTCTGGGTAAAATGGTGGCTTCCTACGAAGCAATCCCATTCGGCAGATTCCACGCAAGAACTTTCCAGTGGGACCTGCTGGACAAATGGTCCGGGTCGCATCTTCAGATGCATCAGCGGATAACCCTGTCACCAAGGACAAGGGTATCCCTCCTGTGGTGGTTGCAGAGTGCTCATCTTCTAGAGGGCCGCAGATTCGGCATTCAGGACTGGGTCCTGGTGACCACGGATGCCAGCCTGCAAGGCTGGGGAGCAGTCACACAGGGAAGGAATATCCAGGGCTTATGGTCAAGCCTGGAGACATCACTTCACATAAATATCCTGAAGCTAAGGGCCATTTACAATGCTCAAAGCTTAGCAAGACCTCTGCTTCAAGGTCAGCCGGTGTTGATCCAGTCGGACAACATCACGGCAGTCACCCACGTAAACAGACAGGGTGGCACAAGAAGCAGGAGGGCAATGGCAGAAGCTGCAAGGATTCTTCGCTGGGTGGAAAATCATGTGATAGCACTGTCAGCAGTATTCATTCCGGGAGTGGACAACTGGGAAGCAGACTTCCTCAGCACGACCTCCACCCGGGAGAGTGGGGACTTCACCCAGAAGTCTTCCAAATGATTATAAACCGTTGGGAAAAACTCGACAGGTATTGCGCCAGGTCAAGGGACCCTCAGGCAATAGCTGTAGACGCTCTGGTAACACCGTGGGTGTACCAGTCAGTGTATGTGTTCCCTCCTTTGCCTCTCATACCCAAGGTACTGAGATTGATAAGATGGAGAGGAGTAAGCACTATATTCGTGGCTCCGGATTGGCCAAGAAGGACTTGGTAACCGGAACTTCAAGAGATGCTCACGGAGGATCCGTGGCCTCTACCTCTAAGAAGGGACCTGCTCCAGCAAGGACCCTGTCTGTTCAAAGACTTACCGCAGCTGCATTTGACGGCATGGCGGTTGAACGCCGGATCCTGAAGGAAAAAAAGGCATTCCGGATGAAGTCATCCCTATCCTGATCAAAGCCAGGAAGGATGTAACCGCAAAACATTATCACCGCATTTGGCGAAAATATGTTGCGTGGAGCGATGCCAGTAAGGCCCGACAGAGGAAATTCAACTGGGTCGATTCCTACATTTCCTGCAAACAGGAGTGTCTATGGGCCTGAAATTGGGGTCCATTAAGGTTCAAATTTCGGCTCTGTCAATTTTCTTCCAAAAAGAACTAGCTTCAGTCCCTGAAGTTCAGACGTTTGTAAAAGGGGTACTGCATATACAGCCTCTTTTTGTGCCTCCAGTGGCACTTTGGGATCTCAATGTAGTTTTTGGGTTCCAAAAGTCACATTGGTTTGAACCACTTAAATCCGTGGAGTTAAAATATCTCACATGGAAAGTGGTCATGCTGTTGGCCCTGGCCTGGGCCAGGCGCGTGTCAGAATTGGCGGCTTTATCCTGTAAAAGCCCTTATCTGATTTTCCATTCGGACAGGGCGGAATTGAGGACTCGTCCTCAGTTTCTCCCTAAGGTGGTTTCAGCGTTCACCTGAACCAGCCTATTGTGGTGCCTGCGGCTACTAGGGACTTGGAGGACTCCAAGTTGCTAGACGTTGTCAGGGCCCTGAAAATATATGTTTCCAGGACGGCTGGAGTCAGGAAATCTGACTCGCTGTTTATCCTGTATGCACCCAACAAGCTGGGTGCTCCTGCTTCTAAGCAGACTATTGCTCGTTGGATTTGTAATACAATTCAGCTTGCACATTCTGTGGCAGGCCATGCCACAGCCAAAAATCTGTAAATGCCCACTCCACAAGGAAGGTGGGCTCATCTTGGGCGGCTGCCCGAGGGGGTCTCGGCTTTAAAACTTTGCCGAGCAGCTACTTGGTCAGGAGCAAATACGTTTGTAAAATTCTACAAAATTGATACCCTGGCTGAGGAAGACCTGGAGTTCTCTCATTTGGTGCTGCAGAGTCATCCGCACTCTCCCGCCCGTTTGGGAGCTTTGGTATAATCCCCATGGTCCTTACGGAGTCCCCAGCATCCACTTAGGACGTTAGAGAAAATAAGAATTTACTTACCGATAATTCTATTTCTCGTAGTCCGTAGTGGATGCTGGGCGCCCATCCCAAGTGCGGATTGTCTGCAATACTGGTACATAGTTATTGTTACCAAAAAATTTGGGTTATTGCTGTAGTGAGCCATCTTTTCTAGAGGCTCCTCTGTTATCATGCTGTTAACTGGGTTCAGATCACAAGTTGTACAGTGTGATTGGTGTGGCTGGTATGAGTCTTACCCGGGATTCAAAATCCTTCCTTATTGTGTACGCTCGTCCGGGCACAGTATCCTAACTGAGGCTTGGAGGAGGGTCATGGGGGGAGGAGCCAGTGCACACCAGATAGTCCTAAAGCTTTCTTTAGATGTGCCCAGTCTCCTGCGCTATTCCGCATGGTCCTTACGGAGTCCCCAGCATCCACTACGGACTACGAGAAATAGAATTATCGGTAAGTAAATTCTTATATATATATATATATATATATCTAAGCTATTTGAAACTACTGCTGGGTATTTGCAGAGATAACTAGAATCATCTCTCTAAATGTTTTGCTGCCTTTAAGGTTCCAGGTTATTTTCTACTATAGTCTATTGTATACTATGACTGCCATAGCATAAGTCAGGCATATCCCTCTCTTTATATCTCCCTGCTATACATGTCCGTGTACACAGTATGTATCCCGTTGTGTTTCTGATTCTCCCTTTCTTTTTCTTCTTTACTCTTTCCTTACTTTATTTGTCCTCTATCATTTATCATTTATTTATCATATCTATAATTTGATGCATATAAAGTATTGTATAATTAATCTTGTTGCCCTAAAAGGGCGCTTACTAGACCGATGTATTCCTTGTCTGGGAGTGGGCTGCGCAGTCCCACTGGATCCCACTAGACCAAACGGACCGTTTCACCGTAATGTAGGCTTGCTCACTGGTCACCAGTACTTTATATGCATCAAATGACCTCCTTCATGATACTTTACTCTGCCTATGTGCACTAATATATATAGCAATGGAACAACAATAATGCACTGATGTTTGTTATGCACTAAGGGTAAAAACTGTGATATACACATCTATGTGATTTAAACACATTATTAGTCTTTATCTTTAAAAACAGCAATTTATGTACTATATCAGGTTTTTTTCTTACAAAGAACAAATTAGTATGTTCAGAATATTTGCTATTCTCTATTGTACAAACTATTAACTAATCTGTTATCAAATTAGCAACAACAGGGCACCGATAATTGTTCAGCTATTAGGAAGGAAGCTATTAGGAATTGTTCAGAGATTAGGAAAACTTTACTTCCTGCAAAAATATCCTCATTGCAAAGTAGTTTAGGTATATTTTTCTCTCCCCTGTTTTTCTATCTCTCATGCATACCTATAATCCCAATATGTGGATATAAAATTGTTACGTACCTGCTTCTATCCCCGGATTAGCAATATATGTACATCTGTATAGGCCAATAATAATGAAAATACAGCCTTCAATTTTCATGCTTTCTCATCCACTAATCTGGACAGCAGAAGCATCTTGGTAGTCATACTCTCTCATTCAGCAGATTACGGCCATACTCCACAGGATACGCCTGATCTCGTCTGATCTTGGAAGCTAATCTGTGGTAGGCCTGGCCAGTAACTGTGTGGGGGACCAGCAGTGAACACCAGGTGCAGTAAACAACCCAGCTGAACAGCAGAAGTAAGACACCCCCTTTAATTTTTCCATTCTTTTCTTGACCCTATCCCTTTTGTATCTCAAAACTTTAGCAGGTACCATCATATACGTTACATACAAAACAATCTTCTTGTCCTCATTAACGATTTTCTCTAATTTTTCAAACATTTTGGTTAGCATATCCTTATACCAAATTAGCATTTATTCGCACTTTCAGACTTCTGTCTGTAGCAAAAAGTCGAATGATACAATATTCATCAAGTAAAAGCCTTCCCGGGTACACAGCTGCCTAAACATAGAGCAGAAGGTGTATAAGAACCCTCATAGGCAACATCCTAAATCGATACATCACATATATCCTCTTTTATATCGCAAGTACCCACAAACACGGAGGAAACTAAAACCAAGGTATTTCCTCTCTGGGACCAAAACTTATTTATTAATTACTAATAATTTTCACCAAGGCGTTTATTATCACTACATCTATTTTGATAAATTGTCAAGATAAGCATAATTCATATGCACTATTATTTGTAAACAAATCTTCATAAACTGTGTCACTTTATTTTTAATATAATTATTAAAAGTTATGTTTTAAATGTCTAAATGAAGAGTGCCCCAACATAGAGTCTTTCTCCTCTCCTGTTTTAGTGCAGCTGGTTAATGAGCTGGAGGAAATCACAGGATCTATACAGCAACTGCAGCAAATAAAGAGTCAAAAGTTATCATAATGCTGATTCCATGGACCTGTGTGAGGCTGGCCGGGATGCTGATCCTGCCGCTGTGCAAATCATTGGTACGTCTACAGCTGGAATTTTGTGTTCAATTTTGGGCACCATATTATAAAAAAAAGATTTAGGAGAACTAGAAAGTGTTCAAAGGCGGGCTACTAAACTGATTAAAAGGTTAGAGACACTGGAGTATGAGGAAAGGCATGCTAAGTTACATATGTATACACTAGAAAAGCGGAGACTAAGAGGGGACATTATTAATATCTTCAAATATGTAAAGGGTCAGCACAAGGAGCTAGCAGCGGATTTATTAAAAGGACCCTGTATAGGACACGTGGGCTCTCGCTGAGGCTAGAGGAGAGGAAATTCCGCACACAATGTAGGGAAGGGTTCTTCACGGTAAGGACAATAAAAGTTTGGAACTCCCTCCCGGAGAAGATAGTAATGGCAGACTCTGTAAATGCATTTAAAAACTGATTAGACAAATTTCTAAGTGGAAAGGGAATCCAAGGTTATAGCATTTATCACAGTGACATTAAACTGAGAGTGGTAATAATCATTGTTGTCAATTGGTACTAAGACATTACATCAGCAGGTACATTATAATATGATCAGCTGATCACAGAATACAGGTTGAACCCGATGGGCATTTTGCCTCTTTTCATCCTCACTAATTATGTAACTATGTAACTAATACCTTATATAGGAGTTTAACCGTATTCAGATGCATAGCAAAAGAAACAACAGTAATAATTATTAGACTCGTATGCATCCGGCACTTATCCTACTATTCGTACTCAAAAGGTAGATAGAGACTTAGTGCTGTATTACCCGTGCTCAGTAGAGTGTGATACAAGGAGACTCACCCCTCTGTAACGATTTCTAGGGTTCTCAGTGTGTGCGTACTTGAAATTATGTCAGCTGAAGCCAGGTGAAAATTAAGTAAGGTTTATTGTGAAAAAAGTGGTAGTAAAAATATATATAAACTGGATCCTTGATTACATGGAACCAAACACGATATTTCCAGATAATAGTTATGGCAGGTAAAATAAACAAGGAGGAAGGTTATGCTTGAATATTGGTATATTTCAGGTAAAACATAGATGAGAAATCAACATGAAGATATCCGGGTTAAATCAAGCAGGGGAAAAATAACATACCAAAAACGGAGTAATCAGGCAGGAATGGAAATAAACTGCAAATAATAGTCCAGGAATGCAGATGCTGAACCGGCAGGGTTAGAAGTCCTGAAGCTAGGCACATGAACCAGCAAACTGCAGGGAAGTCTCCAAGATGTAGATAAGGCAGAAACTGGACAGGATTACTGGAGAGAGCCCAGTCTCACTCCAGACGGAACCACAATGATCTGCACCTAGATGCTGGTGAGCTGGAGTTAAATAGCAGTACCAGGTGTTGGCTCCAGCTGCTCACGATCAGGTAATTAACCTGCAAAGACAGTGTGCAACTGCCATTCGGACCTGAGACAGCAAGTGAGACCCCTAGAGGCAGGAATGAGATAATGCAAGGCAAAACAAACAGACATTCCTAACATTATCCCCCCCTTAAACAGGCGGATTCCAGACGCCTCAAAGTTCACCTTCTCTTCTTTTTTCCTCTTTTCTTTATGGGTTGCCTAAACCTATTTGAAGGTGTCACCAAGACACTATTAGGCAATACAGGTCCATCAATAACGAGTCTAGGATCATCCAGAAGCTCGCTCTCAGAGTCGGAGCCACAACCCAGCGGTAGAACTGACCTCTTATTTTCCTGGATGGAATCAAGAGCGGATGATAAATTTGTAGATGCTAAACTTTCCGAGCAATCTGCGTGAACACCTAGAGATACCTGCCCACATCTGAAAAACTGAGGGTGCTCCCCAGACTGCAAAGGCAGGTTCTCAGACGGGCACACCTTAACAGACTCATCTAGGAGAGTGAGGACAGTTGGTGGACAGAATCTTTCGGTCACAGCCTTGAGGAAAGCGGACAAATCTTGTAAAACTGGATCTTCCTTATCTATAAGACCATTTACCCACTTCAAGGCCCTCCCTCTGAACCTCATACATAAGTTAGCAATGATATCAATAGGGGACAAGTCATCAAAACTCAGGTAATATCTGAAGAGAGCTAGACAGTGAGAGATATTTCCATAAAAGTAAGGCAGTTCCTCAACGACTTGGGTTTCCAAATTAGATTTTACATCAGGGAGGATAGACAACTGTGGCCTCTCAGACAAGACGGACTCTTCTTGCACCTTAGACAGAGAAGTCTCAGATGGCCTCGGCTGGGCAGATACCTCGGGCAAATCTTGGATCTCGGGCATGGCAGGCACCTCTATCTGGGGCAGGGCAGGCAGAACCCCCTCCTGGGGCTGGGCAGGCAGAACCCCCTCCTGGGGCTGGGCAGGCAGAACCCCCTCCTGGGGCTGGGCAGGCAGAGCCCCCTCCTGGGGCTGGGCAGGCAGAGCCCCCTCCTGGGGCTGGACAGGCAGAGCCCCCTCCTGGGGCTGGACAGGCAGAGCCCCCTCCTGGGGCTGGACAGGCCTTGGCCGGACCTCTGGCAAAGCGGGCACCTCTCGGACCTCTGGCAAAGCGGGCACCTCCCGGACCTCTGGCAAAGCGGGCACCTCCCGGACCTCTGGCAAAGCAGGCAACTCCCGGACCTCTGGCAAAGCGGGCACCTCCCGGACCTCTGGCAAAGCGGGCACCTCTCGGACCTCTGGCAAAGCGGGCACCTCTCGGACCTCTGGCAAAGCGGGCACCTCTCGGACCTCTGGCAAATCAGGCTTGGATGACTGAGTGACCCGTGAGGCAAGGGCAGCAGGGACCTCATGCCGTGAGGCAAGGGCAGCAGGGACTTCATGCCGTGAGGCAAGGGCAGCAGGGCCCTCATGCCGTGAGGCAAGGGCAGCAGGGACCTCATGCCGTGAGGCAAGGGCAGCAGGGACCTCATGCCGTGAGGCAAGGGCAGCAGGGCCCTCATGCCGTGAGGCAAGGGCAGCAGGGCCCTCATGCCGTGAGGCAAGGGCAGCAGGGCCCTCATGCCGTGAGGCAAGGGCAGCAGGGCCCTCATGCCGTGAGGCAAGGGCAGCAGGGCCCTCATGCCGTGAGGCAAGGGCAGCAGGGCCCTCCTGCCGCGAGGCAAGGGCAGCAGGGCCCGACACCCCTCCTGGGGTCACAGGGCCGGACACCCCTCCTGGGGTCGCAGGGCCGGACACCCCTCCTGGGGTCGCAGGGCCGGACACCCCTCCTGGGGTCGCAGGGCCGGACACCCCTCCTGGGGTCGCTTGGCCGGACACCCCTCCTGGGGTCGCTTGGCCGGACACCCCTCCTGGGGTCGCTTGGCCGGACACCCCTCCTGGGGTCGCAGGGCCGGGCACCCCTCCTGGGGTCGCTTGGCCGGGCACCCCTCCTGGGGTCGCTTGGCCGGGCACCCCTCCTGGGGTCGCTTGGCCGGACACCCCTCCTTTCGAAATTTGAGCACCACAGTGGCATAACTGAACAGAATTTGGCACTATGGCAGAATGAGGAAAGCTCTTTTTATGTTTGCGAGCAGGACATAACTGAATAAAATGTCCCGACCTGCCGCAATAAAAACAGAGCTTCTTATCCCTTCTATGTCTCCTTTCTTCCTCAGAGAGGCTGGGTCGTGGAAAGCTCCAAAACTTGCCTTTGCTTATGCTAGGAAAACAGCAGCCAGAATTGAGAGCACCAGACTGATCTTTTCCCCTTTTTCCCTGCGTCTCCTTAAAGGGAGCAGGTAATCTTACTGAACCTTCAGGCAGAGCAGACAGTATCTCTAAAGACAGGATTTGAATACCCTCCAGTTTCTCTCTGAAATCCACCAGCAATGTAGAACTCAAAAACTTGAGAGGCAGGGAACCTTTCTGAAGTGAAGCCATTTTATGAGATTCAGCTGTACAACAAAACTCCTGCACACGTTTATTTGGGCAGATCATTCTGTAACGATTTCTAGGGTTCTCAGTGTGTGCGTACTTGAAATGATGTCAGCTGAAGCCAGGTGAAAATTAAGTAAGGTTTATTGTGAAAAAAGTGGTAGTAAAAATATATATAAACTGGATCCTTGATTACATGGAACCAAACACGATATTTCCAGATAATAGTTATGGCAGGTAAAATAAACAAGGAGGAAGGTTATGCTTGAATATTGGTATATTTCAGGTTAAACATAGATGAGAAATCAACATGAAGATATCCGGGTTAAATCAAGCAGGGGAAAAATAACATACCAAAAACGGAGTAATCAGGCAGGAATGGAAATAAACTGCAAATAATAGACCAGGAATGCAGATGCTGAACCGGCAGGGTTAGAAGTCCTGAAGCTAGGCACATGAACCAGCAAACTGCAGGGAAGTCTCCAAGATGTAGATAAGGCAGAAACTGGACAGGATTACTGGAGAGAGCCCAGTCTCACTCCAGACGGAACCACAATGATCTGCACCTAGATGCTGGTGAGCTGGAGTTAAATAGCAGTACCAGGTGTTGGCTCCAGCTGCTCACGATCAGGTAATTAACCTGCAAAGACAGTGTGCAACTGCCATTCGGACCTGAGACAGCAAGTGAGACCCCTAGAGGCAGGAATGAGATAATGCAAGGCAAAACAAACAGACATTCCTAACACCCGCTTCCAGGACTGATCAATATGTTAGCGAATGCTGAGTGGATCCAGACACTAATAGTGTACACACTCGCCCCGTGACCTACAGTGAACACAGACGTCCAAGTGAACACTGATGCACCAGTCACACAGCTGCCTATGCTGCGACTGGGTCTTTTTAGATACACAGCGTCTCAGACGGACGAGGGAAAACGGTTTATGGCGGGAGACTCGGAGGAAACTAGTCATGAACCAGGGGAGCATCTGACTCCCCACTGCTGACATCAATCCCAGGGATCATGGCCTCATACTACTTCTGGAGCCTATGATCCCTAAGGCCTAGCACTGGTGCACCCTAGGTGGCAGCCGCGTCAGTAACTGATAGTCTCCTCCAAAACAGTGCGGCTGTGTCCGTGTTCCCCTCTAAGCAGAACCGATGCCTTACCTTCTCCCCAGGGCCGGTTCTGGGGCTTCGGGCGCCCCGGGCGGCATTGGGGGGCGTGGCTTCATACAGGGGGCGTGGTCAGTTACGCCCCCTGTACTGCTGTAGGATGTGCGGTGCGCGATGACGTCATTGCGCACCACACAGCAAAGGTCCTTTCCACGAAGTTAAACTAGACGCTAAGCGTCTAGTTCCCTTCGTGGAGAGGACCTTTGCTGTGCGGTGCGCGATGACGTCAACGCGCACTGCACTTCATTACAGTGAAGGTCCTCTCCAGGAAGGGAAATTAGACGCGTAGCGTCTAGTTTCCCTTCACTGCGGGCAGCCCACGAAGGGAAACTAGACGCGTAGCGTCTAGTTTCCCTTCACAACGGAACGGACAACGGGACAGCGGGCCACGGCAGCGGTGGGGCACCACAGCAGCAGCTGATCTTGCCATGGTGCTGCGCCCTCCGGAAGGCGGCGCCCCGGGCAAAAGTCCTGCTTGCCCATGGCAATATCCGCTACTGCTTCTTCCCATGCTCCGGCCACAGCCTGGTAACTTCTGCTGGACTTGCTAGTATATCCGACACAGACGCCCGCCTAAAAGGCACTGTACACGTGGGTAAGCATTGTCACGACTCGGCGGGGATTTGTTGGAGCGACTCTTTCTAAGGTGCGTGTAAGATGCTTTTTAGAAACATCACTCAAGAAAAAGACTATAAAAATAAAATAAGAATGCTTATGGATGCTAAAAACCAGCAGCCCTCTTGACCATGGTCTGGCTCCTGTCACACCAAACAAAAAACGATTTGCCTGAGCCAGGAGGTGGGGATACATGTATGGGCCCACTGCATGCTGGGAGGCCAAAAGCTTTGACCGTTTGGTGCAAATCTGCTGTCGCGTCATCATATCCCAATATTATCTTGTGGATAACCTGTGGACCCTGCAGGAGAAAAAACTGTTGCAGCAGCTGAGAGAGTTACATGAAATGAGGAGCTGGTGCAGCTGGTTAATGAGCTGGAGGAAATCACAAGAACTATACAGCAGCTGCAGCAAATAAAGAGTCAAAAGTTATCATAATGCTGATTCCATGGACCTGTCTGAGGCTGGCCGGGATGCTGATGCAAAAGGAGATCCAAGCTGGTGGTGAAGGAAACCTGCAGAGTTCCAGCTTAGGTGTGGAAAGCTGTGGAGAGGTGGCTCTCTAGGAGAAGGTAGATCTGATGGCGGGTAACAAAGTGCCAGATGTGGTAGCTCCCAGGTACACATTGTGGATCTGGTGATGGCTGTGGTCTCTCAGGGTCTGGTCTAGGATTGGCCATCA
Organism: Pseudophryne corroboree; assembly: GCF_028390025.1. Lineage (NCBI taxonomy): Eukaryota > Metazoa > Chordata > Amphibia > Anura > Myobatrachidae > Pseudophryne > Pseudophryne corroboree. Next base: position 85,798 of record NW_026970447.1, read on the forward strand.
ACCATTGATGATCAGGAATCATTGATGGTCTATACCTGATGATACCTAGTTTTACCATCAAAGGAAGAGAGCCAGGTAGTTACCCGCCATCGATAGTAGCTGTGAAGATACTAGGTTCCAAATCACTCAGGCACAGTGGTAGATGAAAAACTAACAGTGGTTTATTAAACAGAATGTATTATAAACAGCTCAGCACACCTCTGTAATCCAATTCCACATGACAATTCCCACCACAAACTCCTGACAGAACATCACTTCTTAGTCATGGAGCATAGAATCTCTTTCAGCTCTCTGGTTAGCTCTACTTATACCCCCAGAAGCTTCATATTACATGGAGTCTGTGTGACTTCTTTGTCTAAGGATCTTACAGCATTGGAATACAATACATATTCTAATCAAGGTGATTACATCAGCCAGAGAGCAACCATGTCTGGTCAGCTCACTGTTGGACAATAGGGAGTAAACAAAAAGGGACAATGGTACCTTATATGACTCAACCTTTGAGTGTCCACTGTGGTGGTAGTAAACAATAGAAAACTAGATCTAACATGAATACATTATCTAAAGGGTAACAGATAACATAACACAATTGCATATATTAACAATATTAAGGTTGATTTAAACACAATATTGGGTGAGCAGTAATGGACATGTTATGGAGAATGAGGAAACAGATGAATGTATAGGGATATGGGGATAAAAAGTACATATCTGACATGAGAAATGAGGCATAGTTATATTGTCACAGACCTCTCATTTCCTCACAGTAGCCATGGGCCAGATGTTATTTCCCATCATTTACAGACTTCTGCGGCTGCACCGAGATGCTAGGCTGTCAGCCAGTAGCCCTGCACCGCTCCGGCTCTTACATATACCGTGCTGTTCCTGCTGGGAATGGGATGCCCCATCCACCTCACTGACGATCATAATTCTTATCATATAGAACTAAAGAATACTTTGATATAGTGGGCAATATAAACTGCCAGACAACATTTGTGGTTTATGTAATCTCCTGCATTTGCGGTTGCCAATATGTCGGTAGAACAATACGCTCTCTAGGTTTTTAGAACATAGAAGATTCAGTCTTAAAAAGTCAACTAAACAAAGTGTACCTAGACATGTTTACTCACTCCATGGAGGTGATTGTGGGGTTCTGTCCATACAGGGAGTTAAACATATAAAACAGACATTCCCAGGTGGGGATAGATATAACCTCCTCTGTAAGAGGGAAGCATACTGGATTTGTATGATAGATACTTTGTTCCCTCTAGGTCTCAACGAAAACATTTACACTGAATATGACGATGCACATGGCTAACTCAGATGGTCTCTGTCACAACGACGGATGATTCAGAAAAGATTTTTCTATTTAATTATTATTATCTGTATATCTTAGGAACATCTATTTGAATATTTTCTCTCCTACTCTTTTGAATACAGTGGTTTGGTCCGATATGCTTTGGGTGGGTTTTTACTTGTTTCTTGGAGCTTTCTAAATAAATTAATGGTTATATTCCTTAGAGATTCCTTTTTATATTGAATATATGTTTTTAGAAAGTGGTGGGAATAACTTGAAACACGAAACCCCTTCAAAGGAATAGAGAGAATAAATATTCAAACTATATATAAAAAATAATCTCTAGAAAGCAAGACATATTTAATGTCAAACTAATAAAGTGACATATTAGGTATCTGTATGTCCATTAGAAATTCTATCTGTATATACATATATATGAGGATTAGTCTGTTCTTTGTTTTCCCACCACTATCTACTATAAGTACTAATTTTATTGTTTAAGGTTGATATTATCTGTATAGTTCTTTTTTCTTTTTAACAAAAGAGCACCTGTATTAATTACATCATGTGGATCAACTCTATACAAATTAAGCAACACCGAGCATTCACTCAGGTGTGCATATCACCACTCAAAAGCCAACTGGATACAAACGGTTTAAATACCCATTTACTTCTTCATTGGGCATTCATATCTCCTGAGAAAACCGCTGTTTGCCTGTGGTGGAGAAACGCGTTGAGGGTTGTAGCTACTGTCGGTCCATTGAAGGAGATTCATCCACTTAGTTTAACCCTGCTATAAACAATTTCATTGATCCTCACCGCTGTCACACGGGACGGAATGCTACCGCCCGCCCCTGTGGTGAGACACCGTCTGCAGACTGATCATCAGAGCTCGCGGCATCTCCCTCTGGTCCATCTGTTAGGGATACCTGCAGCCGCTTGTAGCTCACACTGCACTTTGCTATTGATGGGAACCAGCGGAGATTACCAACATTGGATGAGAACACTGACCTATAAGTGAGGATACTGAACTACTCAAATTATCCACTTTAATACCGTGGGATCCCTCTGGTATATACATAAATTGGAGGACTCCTTCACTCTATTATGTTAATTAATGGACCGCAGTACTGCACATATCAGCTGATTCAGCTGCATTTAAGTACAATCGATCTAATGTGAGTGATTACAGCTGAATATGTATACAGTTTATATACAATCAGAAATATTGTGGCTACATTTTATCTGGTTATTATTGGCATAACTGTTTTTATTGTGTTGAACTCTAATAAATATTAGAAATATTTTATTTATATACCATCAGCGCTCTTTTATGTCTCTATTGAAACTTAAACAATCTATATCGTCTAAGGCATCCAGTTGCCGCATAGGAGCTGCTATCTAATAATCAATATCTTTGGTGCTCATTTAATACATGTAACATTGCATTAGCGCCTGATTTAGCTAGGTAATTATATCTTGCATTTTGTCACCTCACTGACGTGACAGGCTCAGCTGTCAGTCATGCAGCCCCACTGCGACCACTCTCTCCGTACTCATACATACATGCCTTTCTGGGAGTGTCTCGTCCTGGTTGTCAGTGAGACAGTGTCTCTGGCACAGCTGTGTAATCATGATGTGAGTGTGTGTGCTGAGTAGTGAGTACTGCTAGCAGCAAGTCTCACAGCTTAACTGCAGTGAAGCAGTGTGGTGGGGGTGGGGAGAAGGGGGTTGCTACACCAATGAGTCAAGGAATGGAGTAGTTGGATGGGACTCACACAGCAGGTGGTGAAAAGCTTAAAAAGGAGGAGTGGGTGGACGGGGAAGGAACTAGTAGGTTTAGAAGGGATTAGTGAGGGTATGGACTCTCAAGGGAAATTGGAGTGGGATCCCACAGGTTCCAAACTGGGTAAAGAGCAGCTTTTAGGAAGGAAATTGGTGAGCGAGTCCTTGTGGTTGACCCTTCTCTGCCTCATGCGGGGTGGATCCTTGGACTCTCCAGTTCCTCAGGAGGCTGTGGATTCTTTTTGCCCACTACCTGGTGGTTCTGTGGCTATCTCAGGCCACAAACCTCCCAGATGCCTGGCCTCCAGATAAACATGAAATGGTCATGGAGGTGGTCCTGGGCTCTGTGAAGGAGGAGGTGGAAAAGCAATGAAAAGTTGTGTCCCTTCTGAAGGGGCAATGGTGGACATTGTGAATGGTGAAGGGAAGGTTTTTGTGGGTGAAGAGTGAGTTATGCCATATATACCATAAGCATGGGTCCTCAGCCTATATGATGTGCCACCATTAATGTGGCTACTTTCTTGTCCGGGCAAGCTTGATTTATGGGCTTTGTCATTTTTTTAAGCAGGATAAAGGCTGATTTTTTTTTATTTCTGCAGTAGACTAGAATAAGCCCAGACAGTCCCACTTCCATTATACCACCGGAATGTGACAGTCAGTGACCACCGTGCCATCACTTACCTGTATGCTTACACGTAACAGAATGATGGAAAACTTACACGGTTTCTTTACATCTTCTGGGGTCCACACCGAGATTAGACATTATGGTGTAATTACTCAGACGGGAATATAAAACAGAATAAAAAAATAAAAGCCATAATGCAATAATTAGATGCAATCAAAAGCTTTTATTATGAAATCATACAGGGGAGTATCCGCACCATATAGATGTAACATACAACAAACCACCGCAGATGGAACCCGGGTGACTCTAATGCACATGGTAATGTACAGGGTATATATGGACAGGATCTTGTATCAGAAAACACTCAGCAATCCTTATCAAGATGAGTGTCTGCAACAAGTTAGGCAAACTAGAAGTGAAAACACGTTCCAATGGCCGCCATACTGTCGTGTAGTAATACAGATTGTGGAAACTGGTATTAGACATTCACATTTACACAAAGCACAAGATACTAAATAAACAGCAGAAAAAAGACCTAAGCATTTGGGATGTATTATTTAGGAAGTAAATAGAGGTACATTAATGAAAAGCGTGAGTAACAGTCACCAGTCTGCTTGTGAAGGTCTCTAGAGTGGAGGCCTCTTGGACTGTGCAAGGCAGTGAGTTCCATGGTCAGGGCTGCAAAACTAAACGTTCAACCCATAAATGAATGACAGGAGATTCTTGGTACTGCTGGTAACAGTCCTTCATCTGTAGAAGCCAGCAAGCAGGGCAGTAAGGAGGCAGAAGCTGCTTCTAGTACCTTGGACCATGTAATGTTGGGCTGGGAAGGTCAGTTAGCCAATTATGAAATAGATTTGTCATCTTACAGGCAGCCGGTGAAGGGAGTAGAGAATGGGTGTTAGGAGGCAGGAACGGGCAGGTTAGGTAACAGCTTGGCTGCTGCATTCTGTACTAGCTGCAAGCTTTGTAATTCTTTTGCTGGGTGACCCAGGTAGATGGCATTGCAGTAGTCTATGAACTTCTGAGGGAATCAAGTGCTTGATTCTGGCTATGGTCCACAGATGGAAGAATGAGGATTTGTATGTGGCAGATACCTGATGTCTGTGTCAGCCACATACCAGGACAACACAAAGATTCAGCACATGTTCAGTATTTTGCAATTCTGAACACCAAAGCATAAATCCAGATGGTTGGTAAAGCTGTAGTCTTGTCCTTTGTTGGGGAGCTTCTATTATGTTTCACAAAGACTGAGTCACAGCCAACTGGCATCATCCACCCCTGGCGCTCAGCTAGACAACCATTTATTAGTATTCGGTTCTCAGTATATGGAGCAAAAAGCAGGTCATCTGCATAGCAGTGGTAGACCAGGCCATGACGTCTGATTATATCACCCAGTGGTAGCATGTATATTTTATAAAGCATAGGAGATAGGATTCACCCGAGGAACATTGGACGACAGTGATAATTATACTCCAGAAGATGTAAATGGTTCCGTACTTGGGTAATGTCTAATGTGTTCAACAAGAGCGGATTTATTTCTCTCACAGCGTGAAAATGGCTTCTCATCTGTGTGACTCCTCTGATGTGTAACAAGATGTGATTTATATGCAAAACATTTCCCACACTCAGAACAGGAAAATGGCTTCTCACCTGTGTAACTTCTCTGATGTGTAACAAGATGTGATTTCTGTGCAAAACATTTCCCACACTCAGAACAGGAATACGGCTTCTCGCCTGTGTGACTTCTCTCATGCCGATCAAGAGCTTATTTCCCGACCAACATCCTGCTGATATATCCTGCTCCCTACTACGTTCTCGTTGGAAATTGCTCCACAGGGGTGTTCCAGTGTGCTGCATCTTTTGGTGTCTGTGCTGTCTCTAGCTGCAGAAAAACCTTGGCATTGCGGAGCTGCGTAGTGCGGCCTACATCCTGGGTGTCGCGGCCGGCCTCACTGCCTGACATTGTGCTGTGCGCAAGTTCACTTCCAGCTACGGCTCTCCTCTCCTGACCACTCCGGCTGGTGGGCTGCTGATTCGGGGACTGCTGGCACTGACTGGCTGTGGTGGGAGACTACTACATCACCGGGATTGACCGCATGTTTACTGTGGCCAAACTTACCTGCTGCGGATCCGCCACTTTTACTACCCGACTATTTACCCAAGCTGAATGCGGGGCGGCTTCTTCTGAGTGGTGCTTTTAACTCCGTGTCTGTGCCGCTGCTGTCGCCTTATATTGCGAGCGGAATCCTTGCATTTTGGCCGACCCTGTGAGCAGCTTATTAAGAGTGCTTTCCCGCCACGGAGATGCCATCTTTTGACCGGGCCCCTAGGAACTTCATTACTTCTCTCCTATGCTTCCCTAGTGAGTGCACACCTTTTTTTCACTATAGCTCTCTGCTGAACACTGAGGTCTCCTTCATCATGAACACACAGAACTGCCATTTCTTCTGCGTTTCATACCTCTGATATTGACTGTTTGAGACTGGACCTTTCTAATATTTCTATCTGCTATTCAGTGCTTCTTTACATATTACTGGCTTCGGTGAGGCACCCCCTGCAGCCATGTTTAACCCTGCTAGTACCTCTGAACATCTAACCTCCTCTATCCTGAAGGCTGCTATGGAATCTGAGAAAAGGATTCTTGCTATGTTTGGAGAAGAGACTGTTGCGGTGCCCGTTTTTCCTGAACAGTCTGCCTGCCTACCTGTGTTGATGCCCTCGGAGCCCTTGGGTGAGCCTGTGGGTTCCGCTACACAACAAGTTATACATTGGGGGAGTTGCGGATTAATCCCATGCGTATTCGCCGTTATTCCTGGTTGGCGATGGTGCATGGGATGTCAGCGGCAGCCTCCATCTCGTCATTAGGACTGTGTGGACCCACACCATCTCATTCAGGGCCTCAAAATGTGACTTTTTGGACACTGGAGAACTGTACTGTATCACATTGCAGTCCGTTGAGGTGCTAGGGAGGGGGATGGATTTCCATTCTGTAATTTTTGTGGACCTGAGGCCTTTACTCTTCTCTACTTGGATAATGCTGTACAAGATGGCTGATGACTCCATTTGTTTGCTGGTTACTGTTTGTGAATTGTTGGGCTATATGGTTCCGGAATGGGCCCGTCCCCCAGACTGATTTTGTTTCTTTTCAAGTCTGTGTACTGATTCACTGTTGCCAGGACCCTCGCTGTTTTATTTTCTCACTGATTCTCTGTAAAATATTGTCCATTCTCATGTTTTTTGTATGTCTTATTATTGGCATAACTTTACTACATAGTTCCACACTATGTTTAATTTGAAAAATTTTCATTTAAGAGCTTATGTATCTAGATACGCATTGGAATATCTATTGGGTATAGCAAACACTATCCTTCATATTTTATGTTCACATATGTAAGTTTATACGTGGAAGTTCTACTAGATTTAGATCCTTTGATATTATCTTTTCAGTTGCCCCAGTCATATATCTATTTTATTTATCCTCATTTTGGGTATGGGGTGGTGGGGGGGGGGGGGGGGTTAGGGCTTAGACAAGTTAAGTAGCTTAGGTGGGCGGGTTATGGGGATCCAGGTATACTTAGGTTGGGGTTAGGTTATACAGGGTGGGGGGTTCTGAGGTGGTTTGTTTTGGGGGGGTTGTTTTGATTTAGTTAGAGACTGTAGGGTTTTGTTTTATTCTGCTTAGATTTATGGCAGATGTCTCCGGAATTATATATATTTTTTTCAATATTCCTTCACTCTATGCCTATTCTATTCATGGTCTGCAATATAGTTATCTCTGTATCTCTATATTCCTCAGCTATAGGTTACTCTCACTTTATCCTAGATATGTGAGCTCACATGGCGCCTGTGTGCTCCTATTGCTTAATGTTATACTGATGAGTGCTTTATATATCCTGTTTTTGTTGGGCATGTATTGTCATTTTATTTGGTATACATTGTCTGACAGTACTCCTGTCTGCATATTGCATGCTCTACTGTATCTGCCATGATTGTGATGCACAAAACGCGTTGGAGGCACAGAGCTACAGTTTACCATCTGACCGGCCCGAATTCCCTGACGCCGAGCCGCAGTGTGACGTCATTGAGCCGCGACTTAACAACTAACCGCAATCTCCCACCGCTGGACGCAGTGGCACGGGAGAAGAGGACTTACCATACTACATCTTGGAGCCCTGCATGGTACCGGTTAGTAGTTAGGGAAAGTTAGAACTTCCACATTTTGTGAAATCGTGACGGACTGAGCTCAAATTCTCCAAAAGGAGCTGTAAACACGTTTTGTATTAACAATTTTTTCTTACAGGTGCCACTTTCTTATAATTCTCATAATTTTAATAATTGTTTGTTGTATTATTTTTTTTGGGGGGGGGGGTTAAAAAACTTACAATAAAGAATACACAATTTAAAAAAAAAGAGCTTATTTCCCACACCCAGAACAGGAATATGGCTTCTCACCTGTGTGAATTCTCTGATGTGTAACAAGAGCTGATTTCTGTGCAAAACATTTCCCACACTCAGAACAGGAATACGGCTTCTCACCTGTGTGAATTCTCTGATGTGTAACAAGAGCGGATTTCTGTGCGAAACATTTCCCACACTCAGAACAGGAAAATGGCATCTCACCTGTGTGAGCATGCTGATGAATAACAAATTGTGATTTGTGTGCAAAACATTTCCCACACTCAGAACAGGAATACGGCTTCTCACCTGTGTGACTTCTCTGATGACTAATAAGATCTGGTTTCGATGAAAAACATTTCCCACACTCAGAACAGGAATACGGCTTCTCACCTGTGTGACTTCTCTGATGTATAACAAAATGTGATTTGTGTGCAAAACATTTCCCACACTCAGAACAGGAATATGGCTTCTCACCTGTGTGACTTCTCTGATGTATAACAAGATGTGATTTCCTTGCAAAACATTTCCTACACTCAGAACAGGAATATGGCTTCTCACCTGTGTGACTTCTCTGATGTATAACAAGATCTGGTTTCGATGAAAAACATTTCCCACACTCAGAACAGGAATATGGCTTCTCACCTGTGTGACTTCTCTGATGTATAACAAAATGTGATTTGTGTGCAAAACATTTCCCACACTCAGAACAGGAATACAGCTTCTCACCTGTGTGACTTCTCTGATGTATAACAAGAGCTGATTTCCGTGCAAAACATTTCCCACACTCAGAACAGGAATATGGCTTCTCACCTGTGTGACTTCTCTGATGACTAACAAGATGGTATTTCGATAAAAAACATTTCCCACACTCAGAACAGGAATATGGCTTCTCACCTGTGTGACTTCTCTGATGTGTAACAAAATGTAATTTCTGTGCAAAACATTTCCCACACTCAGAACAGGAATATGGCATGTCACCTGTGTGACTTCTCTGATGTGTAACAAGAACTGATTTACATGCAAAACATTTACCACACTCAGAACAGGAAAATGGCCTCTCACCTGTGTGAGCATGCTGATGAATAACAAAATGTGATCTCTGTGCAAAACATTTCCCACACTCAGAACAGGAATACGGCTTCTCACCTGTGTGACTTCTCTGATGTGTAGCAAGAAATGATTTTGTTGCAAAACATTTCCCACACTCAGAACAGGAATACGGCTTCTCACCTGTGTGACTTCTCTCATGTCTAACAAGATATGATTTATATGTAAAACATTTCCCACACTCAGAACATGGAAATGGCCTCTCACCTGCCTTAGCTGGCTGATGAGTAATAAGGTTTGTGTTCTGTGTAAAACATATGGCATCTATAGAACAGGGAAACACTGTATCTACTGTCAGAGCTTTAACAGATGCACCAATATCAGAGTGATCAGGAGAACATTTCCCAGGATCAGAGGAATCAGCTGATAGAGCTGGATGAATAATTGGGGTAATGGGGTTAGCTTCTGGAGAATCCGGTCTACTGTCATTATCTGTTATTTCAGAATCCAGGGATAGCATTAGATGTCCTTCTGAGATATTCCTGCTTGTGTGTCCATCTGCTGTAAAATAAAATACATTAATATATATAATGAGTAGACAAGACCCAGGGTGTTACAGCATACAATAAATAATTCTATAACTGACATTTTTATCTGTAATCATTGCTTTTATGTTTATTAAAAAACAAAAAAAGCTAGGATGCTTAGACTGGACCTTGATCAACACTGAACGCTCATGTGAGATTACTAGAGGGGACGTGGACGCTCATGTGGGATTACTAGAGGTGACGTGGACGCTCATGTGGGATTACAAGAGGTGACGTGGACGCTCACGTGGGATTACTAGAGGTGACGTGGACACTCACGTGGGATTACTAGAGGTGTCACGGGCGATCACGTGGGATTACTAGAGGTGACACGGGCGATCACGTGGGATTACTAGAGTTGACACGGGCGATCACTAGAGGTGACACGGATGTTCATGTTGGATCACTAGAGGTGACACGGATGTTCATGTCGGATCACTAGAGGTGACACGGACGCTCATGTGGGATTACTAGAGGTGACACGGACGCTCATGTGGGATTACTAGAGGTGACACGGACGCTCATGTGGGATCACTAGAGGTGACATGGATGCTCATGTGGGATTACTAGAGGTGACACGGACGCTCATGTCGGATCACTAGAGGTGACACGGACGCTCATGTGGGATTACTAGAGGTGACATGGACGCTCATGTGGGATTACTAGAGGTGACATGGACGCTCATGTGGGATTACTGGAGGTGACACGGACGCTCATGTGGGATTACTAGAGGTGACATGGACGCTCATGTGGGATTACTAGAGGTGACATGGGCTTTGCAATAATAAAACACCAAAGAAGAGAAAGTGCTGTCCTGTTTGCACACTAATAAATAATATATAACCTTTATTAAGTACAGTAAAGTATGTAAGATAAATCAGTGATATATTAAACACAAAGGTAAATGTATAAAGGTGAATAATGTAATAAACAAACAAGTGTATTTGTTGTTAAACATCGGCATGTATATTATATTGGGTGATAACTGATTCAGTGCTAATAATCCTGTTCAGTAAGAATATATTTATATATTACACCCATACGAGGATGGGATAAATTACACATTGAATAATATTGTGGCAGCGTTTCCTCCAGCGGTAATCTCAATGTAACATCATACTGTATGTATAAACACTTTATGGGGGGGATTCAGTTCATCGAAAAACTCCCTGTCCAATTAGCAGCAAAAAGTTATTGGTGATAATTCTCCATAGGTTTTTTATTTTGCTCACAAATGTCTGCGCACTGAGCAGTTGTGCGGTGTTAGGAGGAACTCATTTATAAAGGCTTTTTAGATGTTTCCTACTGTATTGTCTTACTGACCTATAGTTTCCTACTGTATTGTCTTACAGACCTATAGTTTACTACTGTATTGTCTTACTGACCAATAGTTTACTACTGTATTGTCTTACTGACCTATAGTTTCCTACTGTATTGTCTTACTGACCTATAGTTTCTTACTGTATTGTCTTACTGACCTATAGTTTCCTACTGTATTGTCTTACTAACCTAAAGTTTCTTCTGTATTGTCTTACTGACCTATAGTTTCCTACTGTATTGTCTTACTGACCTATAGTTTCCTACTGTATTGTCTTATTGACCTATAGTTTCCTACTGTATTGTCTTACTGACCTATAGTTTCTTATTGTATTGTCTTACTGACCTATAGTTTCTTACTGTATTGTCTTACTGACCAATAGTTTACTACTGTATTGTCTTACTGACCTATAGTTTCCTACTGTATTGTCTTACTGACCTATAGTTTCTTACTGTATTGTCTTACTGACCTATAGTTTCCTACTGTATTGTCTTACTGACCTATAGTTTCTTACTGTATTGTCTTACTGACCTATAGTTTCTTACTGTATTGTCTTACTGACCTATAGTTTCCTACTGTATTGTCTTACTGACCTATAGTTTCTTACTGTATTGTCTTACTGACCTATAGTTTCTTACTGTATTGTCTTACTGACCTATAGTTTCCTACTGTATTGTCTTACTGACCTATAGTTTCTTACTGTATTGTCTTACTGACCTATAGTTTCCTACTGTATTGTCTTACTGGCCTATAGTTTACTGTATTGTCTAACTGATCTATAGTTTCTTACTGTATTGTCTTACTGACCTATAGTTTCTTACTGTATTGTCTTACTGACCTATAGTTTCCTACTGTATTGTCTTACTGACCTATAGTTTCTTACTGTATTGTCTTACTGACCTATAGTTTCCTACTGTATTGTCTTACTGGCCTATAGTTTACTGTATTGTCTAACTGATCTATAGTTTCTTACTGTATTGTCTTACTGACCTATAGTTTCTTACTGTATTGTCTTACTGACCTATAGTTTCCTACTGTATTGTCTTACTGGCCTATAATTTACTGTATTGTCTAACTGATCTATAGTTTCTTACTGTATTGTCTACTGAGCAGTTGTGCGGTGTTAGGAGGAACTCATTTATAAAGGCTTTTTAGATGTTTCCTACTGTATTGTCTTACTGACCTATAGTTTCCTACTGTATTGTCTTACTGACCTATAGTTTCTTACTGTATTGTCTTACTGACCTATAGTTTCCTACTGTATTGTCTTACTGACCTATAGTTTCTTACTGTATTGTCTTACTGACCTATAGTTTTCTACTGTATTGTCTTACTGACCTATAGTTTCTTACTGTATTGTCTTACTGACCTATAGTTTCCTACTGTATTGTCTTACTGACCTATAGTTTCTTACTGTATTGTCTTACTGACCTATAGTTTCTTACTGTATTGTCTTACTGACCTATAGTTTCCTACTGTATTGTCTTACTGGCCTATAGTTTCTAACTGTATTGTCTTACTGACCTATAGTTTACTGTATTGTCTAACTGATCTATAGTTTCTTATTGTATTGTCTTACTGACCTGTAGTTTCTTACTGACCTATGGTGTCTTACTATATTGTTTTACTGAAATACAGTTTCTTACTGTATTGTCAAACTGACCTACTGTTTCCTACTGTATTGTCTTACTGACCTATAGTTTCCTATTGTATTGTATTACTGACCTATAGTTTCCCACTGTATTGTCTTACTGACCTACAGTTTCCCACTGTATTGCCTTACTGGCCTACAGTTTTCTATTGTATTGTCTTACTGACCTATAGTTTTCCACTATATTGTCTTACTGACCTACAGTTTCCCACTGTATTGCCTTAATGACCTACACTTTTCTAATGTATTGTCTTACTGACCTATAGTTTCCTACTGTATTGCCTTACTGACCTATACTTTCCTTCTGTATTACATAGTAACATAGTATCTAAGGTATAAAAAATAGAATTTTAATTACCTACCGGTAAATCCTTTTCTCGTAGTCCGTAGAGGATGCTGGTCCATATTAGTACCATGGGGGTATAGACGGGTCCACTAGAAGCCATGAGCACTTTAAGAGTTTAATAGTGTGGGCTGGCTCCTCCCTCTATGCCCCTCCTACCAGACTCTAGAAACTGTGCCCGAGGAGACGACATACTTCGAGAGAAGGAAATACACAGATAGTGGCAAGATTCATACCAGCTCACACAACAGGCAAATCCGGCCAACATGCCGAAAAACTCAGCAACAGCTGAAACAGTAAATAACGCAGAACTTACCTAGGAACCAGGCAGTACTGAACTATAAAACCAAAGCAGGAAAACAAAGCGCTGGGCGAGCGGCCAGCATCCTCTACAGACTATGAGAAAAGGATTTACCAGTAGGTAATTAAAAATAAGAATTTACTTACCGATAATTCTATTTCTCGGAGTCCGTAGTGGATGCTGGGGTTCCTGAAAGGACCATGGGGAATAGCGGCTCCGCAGGAGACAGGGCACAAAAGCAAAGCTTTTACAGGTCAGGTGGTGTGTACTGGCTCCTCCCCCTATGACCCTCCTCCAGACTCCAGTTAGGTACTGTGCCCGGACGAGCGTACACAATAAGGGAGGATTTTGAATCCCGGGTAAGACTCATACCAGCCACACCAATCACACCGTACAACTTGTGATCTAAACCCAGTTAACAGTATGATAACAGAGGAGCCTCTGAAAGATGGCTTCCTAAACAATAACCCGAATTAGTTAACAATAACTATGTACAAGTATTGCAGATAATCCGCACTTGGGATGGGCGCCCAGCATCCACTACGGACTCCGAGAAATAGAATTATCGGTAAGTAAATTCTTATTTTCTCTATCGTCCTAAGTGGATGCTGGGGTTCCTGAAAGGACCATGGGGATTATATCAAAGCTCCCAAACGGGCGGGAGAGTGCGGATGACTCTGCAGCACCGAATGAGAGAACTCCAGGTCCTCCTTTGCCAGGGTATCAAATTTGTAAAATTTTACAAACGTGTTCTTCCCTGACCACGTAGCTGCTCGGCAGAGTTGTTATGCCGAGACCCCTCGGGCAGCCGCCCAAGATGAGCCCACCTTCCTTGTGGAATGGGCCTTAACAGATTTAGGCTGTGGCAGGCCTGCCACAGAATGTACAAGTTGAATTTTGTTACAAATCCAACGAGCAATCGACTGCTTAGAAGCAGGTGCACCCAACTTGTTGGGTGCATACAGTATAAACAGCGAGTCAGATTTTCTGACTCCAGCCGTCCTTTAAATGTATATTTTTAAGGCTCTGACAACGTCCAACAACTTGGAGTCCTTCAAGTCGTCTGTAGCCGCAGGCACTACAATAGGCTGGTTCAGGTGAAACGCTGATACCACCTTAGGGAGAAAATGCGGACGCGTCCGCAGCTCTGCCCTATGTCGAATGGAAAATTAAATAAGGGCTTTTATAAGATAAAGCCGCCAGTTCAGATACTCTCCCGGCCGAAGCCAGGGCCAGTAACATAGTCACTTTCCATGTGAGATATTTCAAATCCACATTCTTTAGTGGTTCAATTGGATTTGAGGAAATCTAAAAACTACATTTAGATCCCACGGTGCCACCTTAGGCACCACAGGAGGCTGTATATGCAGTACTCCTTTGATAAAAGTCTGGACCTCAGGGACTGAGGCCAATTCTTTTTGGAAGAATATTGATAGGGCCGAAATTTGAACCTTAATAGATCCCAATTTGAGACCCATAGACAATCCTGATTGCAGGAAATGTAGGAAACGACCCTCATCGGAGCACTCCGCTCCTCGCACCACGCAACATATTTTCGCCAAATACGGTGATAATGCTTCGCGGTGACTTCCTTCCTTGCCTTTATCAAGGTAGGAATGACTTCTTCTGGAATGCCTTTTCCTTTTAGGATCTGGCATTCAACCGCCATGCCGTCAAACGCAGCCGCGGTAAGTCTTGAAAAAGACAAGGACCCTGCTGAAGCAGGTCCCTTCTCAGAGGTAGAGGCCACGGATCGTCCGTGACCATCTCTTGAAGTTCCGGGTACCAAGTCCTTCTTGGCCAATCCGGAGCCACTAGTCTTACTCCTCTTTGCCGTATAATCCTCAATACCTTTGGTATGAGAGGCAGAGGAGGAAACACATATACCGACTGGTACACCCAAGGTGTTACCAGCGCGTCCACAGCTATTGCCTGCGGATCTCTTGACCTGGCGCAATACCTGTCCAGTGTTTTGTTGAGGCGAGACGCCATCATGTCCACCATTGGTTTTACCCAACGGTTTAATAGCATGTGGAAAACTTCTGGATGAAGTCCCCACTCTCCCGGGTGAAGGTCGTGTCTGCTGAGGAAGTCTGCTTCCCAGTTGTCCACGCCCGGGATGAATACTGCTGACAGTGCTATCACGTGATTCTCCGCCCAGCGAAGGATCCTGGCAGCTTCTGCCATTGCCCTCCTGCTTCTTGTGCCGCCCTGTCTGTTTACATGGGCGACTGTCGTGATGTTGTCCGACTGGATCAACACCGGTCTTCCTTGAAGCAGAGGTTCCGCCTGGCTTAGAGCATTGTAGATTGCTCTTAGTTCCAGAGTGTTTATGTGAAGAGACTTTTCCAGGCTCGACCACACTCCCTGGAAATTTCTTCCCTGTGTGACTGCTCCCCAGCCTCTCAGGCTGGCATCCGTGGTCACCAGGATCCAATCCTGTATGCCGAATCTGCGGCCCTCCAATAGATGAGCCTCCTGCAACCACCACAGAAGGGATACCCTTGTCCTCTGCGACAGGGTTATCCGCAGGTGCATCTGAAGATGCGACCCTGACCATTTGTCCCACAGATCCCTTTGCATGGAATCTGCCGAATGGGATTGCTTCGTAAGAAGCTACCATTTTTTCCCAGGACTCTTGTGCATTGATGTACAGACACCTTTCCTGGTTTTAGGAGGTTCCTGACCAGGTCAGATAACTCCTTGGCTTTTTCCTCGGGAAGAAAAACCTTTTTCTGAACTGTGTCCAGAATCATCCCCAGGAACAGCAGACGAGTTGTCGGCATTAATTGGGATTTTGGAATATTCAGAATCCATCCGTGCTGCTTTAGCACCTCTTGAGATAGTGCTAAACCCATCTCTAGCTGTTCTCTGGACCTTGCCCTTATTAGGAGATCGTCCAAGTATGGGATAATTAATACGCCTTTTCTTCGAAGAAGAATCATTATCTCGGCCATTACCTTTGTAAAGACCCGAGGTGCCGTGGACAAACCAAACGGCAGCGTCTGAAACTGATAGTGACAGTTTTGTACAACGAACCTGAGGTACCCCTGGTGTGAGGGGTAAATTGGAACGTGGAGATACGCATCCTTGATGTCCAAGGATACCATAAAGTCCCCTTCTTCCAGGTTCGCTATCACTGCTCTGAGTGACTCCATCTTGAACTTGAACTTCTTTATGTACAGGTTCAAGGACTTCAGATTTAGAATAGGCCTTACCGAACCATCCGGCTTCGGTACCACAAATAGAGTGGAATAATACCCCTTCCCTTGTTGTAGAAGAGGTACCTTGACTATCACCTGCTGAGAATACAGCTTGTGAATGGCTTCCAAAACCGTCTCCCTTTCGGAGGGGGACGTTGGTAAAGCAGACTTCAGGAAACGGCGAGGTGGCTCTGTCTCTAATTCCAACCTGTACCCCTGAGATATTATCTGCAGGATCCAGGGATTTACCTGCGAGTGAGCCCACTGCGCGCTGTAATTCTTGAGACGACCGCCTACCGCCCCCGAGTCCGCTTGCGAAGCCCCAGCGTCATGCTGAGGCTTTTGTAGAAGCCGGGGAGGGCTTCTGTTCCTGGGAAGGAGCTGCCTGTTGCTGTCTCTTCCCTCGACCTCTGCCTCGTGGCAGATATGAATAGCCCTTTGCTCTCTTATTTTTAAAGGAACGAAAGGGCTGCGGTTGAAAAGTCGGTGCCTTTTTCTGTTGGGGAGTGACTTGAGGTAGAAAGGTGGATTTCCCGGCCGTAGCCGTGGCCACCAAATCCGATAGACCGACCCCAAATAACTCCTCTACGCATCGCCTGTCCACTGTCGTGTCCATAAAGCTCTTCTGGCCGAAATGGACATAGCACTTACCCGTGATGCCAGTGTGCAGAATATCTCTCTGTGCATCACGCATATAAAGAAATGCATCCTTTATTTGTTCTAACGACAGTAAAATATTGTCCCTGTCCAGGGTATCAATATTTTCGATCAGGGACTCTGACCAAACTACCCCAGCACTGCACATCCAGGCAGTCGCAATAGCTGGTCGTAGTATAACACCTGCATGTGTGTATATACCTTTTTGGATATTTTCCATCCTCCTATCTGATGGATCTTTAAGTGCGGCCGTCTCAGGAGAGGGTAACGCCACTTGTTTTGATAAGCGTGTTAGCGCTTTGTCCACCCTAGGAGGTGTTTCCCAGCGCTCCCTAACCTCTGGCGGGAAAGGGTATAAAGCCAATAACTTCTTTGAAATTAGCAGTTTTTTATCGGGGGCACCCCACGCTTCATCACACACGTCATTTAATTCTTCTGATTCGGGAAAAACTACTGGTAGTTTTTTCACACCCCACATAATACCCTGTTTAGTGGTACCTGTAGTATCAGCTAAATGTAACATCTCCTTTATTGCCAAAATCATATAACGTGTGGCCCTACTGGAAAATACGGTTGATTCGTCACCTTCACCACCTGAATCAGTGCCTGTGTCTGGGTCTGTGTCGACCGACTGAGGCAAAGGGCGTTTTACAGCCCCTGACGGTGTTTGAGGCGCCTGGACAGGCACTAATTGAGTTTCCGGCCGCCTCATGTCGGCAAACGACTGCTTAAGCGAGTTGACGCTATCCCGTAATTCCACAAATAAAGGCATCCATTCTGGTGTCGACCCCCTAGGAGGTGACATCCTCATATTTGGCAATTTCTCCGCCTCCACACCAATAACGTCCTCATACATGTCGACACACACGTACCGACACACAGCAGACACACAGGGAATGCTCTATACGAAGACAGGACCCACTAGCCCTTTGGGGAGACAGAGGGAGAGTCTGCCAGCACACACCAAAAAGCGCTATATATGACAGGGATAGCCTTATGATTAAGTGCTCCCTTATAGCTGCTTTTATATTAATATATTGCCATTTATTATGCCCCCCCTCTCTGTTATACCCTGTTTCTGTAGTGCAGTGCAGGGGAGAGACCTGGGAGCCTTCCTGACCAGCGGAGCTGTGACAGAAAATGGCGCCGTGTGCTGAGGAGATAGGCCCGCCCCTTTTTCGGCGGGCTCGTCTCCCGCTATTTAGTACATTTAGGCAGGGGTAAATATCTCCATATAGCCTCTGGGGCTATATGTGAGGTATTTTTAGCCTTTTTAAAGGTTTTCATTTGCCTCCCAGGGCGCCCCCCCCCCCCAGCGCCCTGCACCCTCAGTGACTGCCGTGTGAAGTGTGCTGAGAGGAAAATGGCGCACAGCTGCAGTGCTGTGCGCTACCTTTAGAAGACTGCAGGAGTCTTCAGCCGCCGATTCTGGACCTCTTCTTGCTTCAGCATCTGAGAGGGGGCCGGCGGCGTGGCTCCGGTGACCATCCAGGCTGTACCTGTGATCGTCCCTCTGGAGCTTCATGTCCAGTAGCCAAGAAGCCAATCCATCCTGCACGCAGGTGAGTTCACTTCTTCTCCCCTCTGTCCCTCGTTGCAGTGATCCTGTTGCCAGCAGGAATCACTGTAAAATAAAAAACCTAAGCTAAACTCTCTAAGCAGCTCTTTATGAGAGCCACCTAGAATTGCACCCTTCTCGGCCGGGCACAAAAATCTAACTGGAGTCTGGAGGAGGGTCATAGGGGGAGGAGCCAGTACACACCACCTGACCTGTAAAAGCTTTGCTTTTGTGCCCTGTCTCCTGCGGAGCCGCTATTCCCCATGGTCCTTTCAGGAACCCCAGCATCCACTTAGGACGATAGAGAAATCCTATTTTCTCTTACGTCCTAGATGATGCTGGGGTCCATATTAGTACCATGGGGATATACCAAAGCTCCCAGTATGGGAGGGAGAGTGCGAAGGTTCCTGCAAAACTGCTTGACCAAACTTGAGGTCATCAGAGGCCAAGGTATCGATCTTGTAAAACTTAGCAAACATGTTCGACACAGACCAAGTAGCTGCTCAGCAAAGCTGTACAGACGAGACACCCCGGGCAGCCACCCAGGAAGAGCCCACCTTACGAGTAGAGTTGACTTTTACAGATTTTGGACACGGCAATCCTGCCATAGAATATGCATGCAGGATGGTGAACCTGATGCAGCGTGAAATCGACTGCTTAGAAGCAGGACACCCAATTTTCTTGTGATCATAGAGGACAGAGTCAGTTTTCCTATGATGAGCCGTCCTCTTCACATAAATCTTCAAAGCCCTTACAACATCCAAGGCCTTTGAAGCAATTGAGGTGTCAGTAGCCACTGGCACCACAATAGGTTGGTTGATATGAAAAGCTGATACAACCTTAGGCAGGAACTGCGGACAAGTCCTGAGTTCCGCCCTATCTTCATGGAAGATCAGATAGGGGCTTTTACAGGAAAAAGCTCCCAATTCTGACACGCGTCGAGCAGATAGCTAAGGCCAACAAAGTGACCGCCTTCCACGTGAGAAACTTGATTTTAGCCTCCTGTAGAGGCTCAAACCAATCCGACTGCAGGAACTAATACCACACCAAGATCCCAGGGTGCCATTGGCGCCACAAAGGGAAGCTGGATGTGCAGAACCTCTTCAAAAAGGTCTAAACCTCAGGGAGGACAGCCAATTGCTTTTGTAAGAAAATGGATAAAGCCGAGATCTGAACCTTGATAGTTCCCAATCTCAGGCCCATATCCACACCTGCTTGCAGGAAAAGGAGCAAGCGTCCAAGTTGAAACTCCACAGCAGGAAATTTCTTGGATTCACCCCAAGACACATATTATTTCCAAATTCGATGGTAATATTTAGATGTTACCCCATTCCTAGCCTGTATCAGGGTAGGAATCACCTCGCTTGGGATACCCTTTCGAGCTAAGATCTGGTGCTCAACCGCCATGCCATCAAACGTAGCCTTGGTAAGTCTTGATAGGCGAACAGCCCCTGCAGCAGCAGATCCTCCCGAAGACGTAAGGGCTGTGGATCTTGCAGAAGATCCAGCAGATCCGCGTACCAAGCCCTCCTTGGCCTGTCTGGAGCAATGAGGATTGCCAGAACCTTTGTTCTTCTTACAAGTTGAAGAACTCTTGGAATCAGAGGAAGTGGAGGGAACACATACACTGACGTGAACACCCACAGTGTTACCAGTGAGTCCACCGCCACTGTCTGTGGGTCTCTCGACCTGGAAAAGTACCTCCGCAGCTTCTTGTTGAGACGGGAGGCCATCATGTCTATGTGAGGAACCCCCCACCAACCGGTTACCTCCTCAAACACCTCTGGGTGAAGACCCCACTCTCCTGGATGGAGATAGTGTCTGCTGAAGAAGTCTGCTTCCCATCTTTCTAATCCCGGAATGAAGATTGCTGACATCGCCACTGCGTGCCTTTCTGCCCAGAGGAGGATTCTTGACACCTCTGACATTGCAGCCCTGCTCTTCGTTCCGCCTTGTTGGTTTATGTAGGCCACTGTGGTCACGTTGTCCGACTGCACCAGAACAGCTCAATCCTGTAGGTGTGCTGCTTGAAGAAGGCCGTTGTACATGGCCCTTAGCTCAAGGATGTTTATTGGGAGAAGGGATTCTTGATACGACCACCTTCCTTGGAAGGTTTCTCCCTGAGCGACTGCTCCCCAACCTCTTAGACTTGCATCCGTGGTTAGAAGGATCCAGTCCTGAACCCTGAACCTTCGGCCTTCTAGAAGGTGTGGTAGTTGTAGCCACCAGAGGAGTGAAACCCTGGCTTTGGTGACAGATGTATCCTCTGATGCATATGTAGGTGAGATCCCAACCACTGGTCCAAGAGATCCAGCTAAAGGAGCGAGCAATGAATCCTCCATACTGCAGAGCCTCGTAGGAGGCAACCATCTTCCCCAGAAGGTGGATGCACTGATGAACCGATACCCATGAAGGCTTCAAGACATCCCGGACCATTGTTTGAATCACTAGTGCTTTCTCTACCGGTAGAAACACCCTCTGCACCTCCATGTTGAGGATCATTCCCAGGAAAGGCAGCCTCCTTGTCAGCTCCAGATGAGACTTTGGAAGGTTCAGGATCCAACCGTGCTCCTTAAGCAGATGTGTCATGAGAGCATTGGATCTTAATAACTTCTCCCTGGATGTTGCCTTGATCAGGAGATCATCCAGATACGGAATTGTGTTCACACCCTGCTTGCAGAGGAGAACCATTATCTCTGCCATCACCTTGGTGAAGACCCTCGGTTGAAACGGATAGTGATCGTCTAAAAAGTGCAAACTTGAGATAAGCCTTATGCGTCGACCAAATGGGAATGTGGAGGTACGCATCCTTGATGTCCAGGGACACCAAGAATTCCCCCTCCATCAGTCCTGAGATGACAGCTCTCAGAGACTCCATCTTGAACTTAAACTCCCTGAGATAAGGGTTCAAATACTTTAAGTTCAGAATTGGCCGTACAGAACCATCCGGCTTCGGTACCATGAGAAGGTTCGAATAGTAACCCTTGTTCCACTGATGAGGCAGAACTGGAACAATGACCTCGGACACTACCAATTTTCAGATATCTTCCAGAAGAATTGCTCTATCTGCCTGCAAAGCCGGTAAGCCTGATTTTAAGAAACGGTGAGGTGGGAGAGTTTGAAACTCCAGACTGTACCCCCAGGACACCATATCCTATATCCAAGGGTCCAGGCCAGACGACACCCAGACGTGGCTGAAATGCCGGAGTCTTGGTCCCATCTGACTTTCCTCCAGGCTGTGTGGTCCACCGTCATGCGGAGGACTTGTGGGTACCAGAAGCAGGCTTCTGGTCTTGGGAACCTGCGGGAGCAGGCTTTTTTCCTTTAGCACGACCACCTCTAAAGAAGATGTGAGGTTTGTTCTTTGTAGGCCTCGCAGAATACTGAATGTTACGTAAGAATAAATCAACATCACCTTTATCCATCGTAGTCAAGTCCTCCTGCAGAGTGATTGACCATCTGGCTATAGCCCTGAAGCCGTATATATGGATTTGAGCGTAGCATCCACCTTGCGATCAGCCGGGTCCTTCAACGCGGTAGATCCCGGGACTGGTAAAACCACTTATTTTGACAGCCTTGAAACAGAGGCGTCCACTATAGGTGGAGACTCCCATTTCTTTCTATCATCCTCTGGGAATGGAAAAACAACCAAGACCCTTCTTAGGGATCTGTAATTTTTTCACTGGATTTTCCCAGGCCTTTTCAAATATAGCATTTAATTCCTCAGATGCTGGAAAGGTGAGAGGGGCCTTCTTACTGTCCGTGAAAAAGGCCTCCTCAACCTGCTCAGGAGGAGTGTCCGAAATACGCAACACATCCCGTACGGCCTCAATCATCAACTGCACCCCCTTTGCAAGTGACGCTGTCCACCTCAACACATTTCCATCACTGTCTGCAGTGTCAGAATCGGTGTCCGTGTCATCCTGCGTAATCTTGGCAAGCGCACGTTTGTGATAATGTACTGCAGGGGACCCTGAGGGAGCAGTATCAGACCATACAACCATAGAGGATTGCAGTACCTGAGTGACATGCTCAGATCTTGTAACCCTCTCAGAAATCTGAGAAATAGTCCCCCTAAGAGAGGTTAACCACTCCGGTTCTCTAGCTGGGATCTGCGCTACAACAGTGCAATCCTGATTACATGGGATGGGATCTTCCTGAGAAGATGAATCCTCTGCAGCATATGAGACAGAGTCTGTAGACATGTTTGCTGTTACACACTACTCATCACACATACACACAGGGGACTGGGCAGTCCCCCCCCCCCCCCCCCCCAAGAATGGCAGAGACAGATAGAGATTGGAGCCAACTCACACACCGCTATTACAGGTATAGGGAGACCCTAAACCAGCGCTGACTGTGTCCATTAATAGGTGACAGTTTTACACAGCCTCCCCTCCTTCTACACCCCCTGCTACCATACAGATAGCTGGAGTTGCACTGGAGGGACTGATCTTCCACTTGTATCCGACTGTAGGCAGGAAAATGGCGCTGAAACGCTGCCCGGTCCGCTCAGAGAAGCTCCGCCCCCTTAATGGCGCCGTCTTCCCGCTCTTGATAGATTATACTGGCCTGAGGTTTTGTGTGCTGGCTGAGATCCGCAGACCCCGACATGCTGGAATTGTCAGTGTAGGGTCAGGCGCTGGCTCAGGGCGCCCCTCACAGCGCCACACCTAGGTACCGCTGAGCCGTCCGGGAGCGGTTAATACTGCGCTCCTACCCTGTAGCCGCCATCTTCACACAGACCCCCCGCTTGTTAGGGGGGCAGTGACTCACTCGCCACCCTTCACATCTGCAAGAGGGTGGCGGCATGCTGCTGGGGTGAGCGTTCCCCTGTGGCGGGGAGCGATCTATCCCCTCTGGAGCTCGGTGTCCAGTCAGCGGAGACAGTGGCTCACACCCCGCAGGGCGGACACTGCTCCCCCCCTCAGTCCCTCGATGCAGGGAGACTGTCGCCAGCAGCCTCCCTGTAAAATAAAAACTCTAAGAAAAACTTTTACTAAGAAAGCTCTGTAGAGCTCCCCTAGGTGTGACCGGCTCCTCCGGGCACATTTTCTAAACTGAGTCTGGTAGGAGGGGCATAGAGGGAGGAGCCAGCCCACACTATTAAACTCTTAAAGTGCCAGTGGCTCCTGCTGGACCCGTCTATACCCCATGGTAGTAATATGGACCCCAGCATCCTCTAGGACGTAAGAGAAAAGACAATTTGTCCATAGAGTTCAACCTATTTGTGGTTTCCTGTGCAGTATTATTTTTGGACTAAATTTTGTCTGATGCTGATATCAGCCATTGTGTTTATTCCTTTTTTTTATAATAACTATAGTGAGTGACTACGCACCATAATCCTGAATTTCATTATCCATTAGGAATTTATCCAACCCATTCTTAAAGGTGTTGACTGAGTCCGCCATTATAACTCTCAGGCAGGGAATTCCAAACACGTATTGTCCTTACCGCGAAAAAATAAGATTTTACTCACCAGTAAATCTATTTCTCGTAGTCCATAGTGGATGCTGGGAACTCCGTAAGGACCATGGGGAATAGCGGCTCCGCAGGAGACTGGGCACAAAATTAAAGCTTTAGGACTACCTGGTGTGCACTGGCTCCTCCCCCTATGACCCTCCTCCAAGCCTCAGTTAGGATACTGTGCCCGGACGAGCATACACAATAAGGAAGGATTTTTGAATCCCAGGTAAGACTCATACCAGCCACACCAATCACACCGTATAACTTGTGATCTGAACCCAGTTAACAGTATGATAACAGAGGAGCCTCTCGAAAAGATGGCTCACTACAACAATAACCCGATTATTTTACAAAAACTATGTACAAGTATTGCAGACAATCCGCACTTGGGATGGGCGCCCAGCATCCACTACGGACTACGAGAAATAGATTTACCGGTGAGTAAAATCTTATTTTCTCTGACGTCCTAGTGGATGCTGGGAACTCCGTAAGGACCATGGGGATTATACCAAAGCTCTCAAACGGGCGGGAGAGTGCGGATGACTCTGCAGCACCGAATGAGAGAACTCCAGGTCCTCCTCAGCCAGGGTATCAAATTTGTAGAATTTTGCAAACGTGTTTGCTCCTGACCAAGTAGCTGCTCGGCAAAGTTGTAAAGCCGAGACCCCTCGGGCAGCCGCCCAAGATGAGCCCACCTTCCTTGTGGAGTGGGCATTTACAGATTTTTGGCTGTGGCAGGCCTGCCACAGAATGTGCAAGCTGAATTGTACTACAAATCCAACGAGCAATAGTCTGCTTAGAAGCAGGAGCACCCAGCTTGTTGGGTGCATACAGGATAAACAGCGAGTCAGATTTTCTGACTCCAGCCGTCCTGGAAAAATATATTTTCAGGGCCCTGACAACGTCTAGCAACTTGGAGTCCTCCAAGTCCCTAGTAGCCGCAGGCACCACAATAGGTTGGTTCAGGTGAAACGCTGAAAACCACCTTAGGGAGAAACTGAGGACGAGTCCTCAATTCCGCCCTGTCCGAATGGAAAATCAGATAAGGGCTTTTACAAGATAAAGCCGCCAATTCTGACACGCGCCTGGCCGAGGCCAGGGCCAATAGCATGACCACTTTCCATGTGAAATATTTTAACTCCACAGATTTAAGTGGTTCAAACCAATGTGACTTTAGGAACCCCAAAACTACATTGAGATCCCAAGGTGCCACTGGAGGCACAAAAGGAGGCTGTATATGCAGTACCCCTTTTACAAACGTCTGAACTTCAGGGACTGAAGCTAGTTCTTTCTGGAAGAAAATTGACAGGGCCGAAATTTGAACCTCAATGGACCCCAATTTCAGGCCCATAGACACTCCTGTTTGCAGGAAATGTAGGAATCGACCCAGTTGAAATTCCTCCGTCGGGGCCTTACTGGCCTCGCACCACGCAACATATTTTCGCCAAATGCGGTGATAATGTTTTGCGGTTACATCCTTCCTGGCTTTGATCAGGGTAGGGATGACTTCATCCGGAATGCCTTTTTCCTTCAGGATCCGGCGTTCAACCGCCATGCCGTCAAACGCAGCCACGGTGAGTCTTGGAACAGACAAGGTCCTTGCTGGAGCAGGTCCCTTCTTAGAGGTAGAGGCCACGGATCCTCCGTGAGCATCTCTTGAAGTTCCGGGTACCAAGTCCTTCTTGGCCAATCCGGAGCCACGAATTTAGTGCTTACTCCTCTCCGTCTTATAATTCTCAGTACCTTGGGTATGAGAGGCAGAGGAGGGAACACATACACTGACTGGTACACCCACGGTGTTACCAGAGCGTCTACAGCTATTGCCTGAGGGTCCCTTGACCTGGCGCAATACCTGTCGAGTTTTTTGTTGAGGTGGGACGCCATCATGTCCACCTTTGGTTTTTCCCAACGGTTTATAATCATGTGGAAGACTTCTGGGTGAAGTCCCCACTCTCCCGGGTGGAGGTCGTGCCTGCTGAGGAAGTCTGCTTCCTAGTTGTCCACTCCCGGAATGAATAATGCTGACAGTGCTATCACATGATTTTCCGCCCAGCGAAAAATCCTTGCAGCTTTTGCCATTGCCCTCCTGCTTCTTGTGCCGCCCTGTCTGTTTACGTGGGCGACTGCCGTGATGTTGTCCGACTGGATCAACACCGGCTGACCTTGAAGCAGAGGTCTTGCTAAGCTTAGAGCATTGTAAATGGCCCTTAGCTCCAGGATATTTATGTGAAGTGATGTCTCCAGGCTTGACCATAAGCCCTGGAAATTCCTTCCCTGTGTGACTGCTCCCCAGCCTCGCAGGCTGGCATCCGTGGTCACCAGGACCCAGTCCTGAATGCCGAATCTGCGGCCCTCTAGAAGATGAGCACTCTGCAACCACCACAGGAGAGACACCCTTGTCCTTGGTGACAGGGTTATCCGCTGATGCATCTGAAGATGCGACCCGGACCATTTGTCCAGCAGGTCCCACTGGAAAGTTCTTGCGTGGAATCTGCCGAATGGGATTGCTTCGTAGGAAGCCACCATTTTTCCCAGAACCCTTGTGCATTGATGCACTGAGACTTGGCTCGGTTTTAGGAGGTTCCTGACTAGCTCGGATAACTCCCTGGCTTTCTCCTCCGGGAGAAACACCTTTTTCTGGACTGTGTCCAGGATCATCCCTAGGAACAGAAGACGAGTCGTCTGAATTAGCTGCGATTTTGGAATATTGAGAATCCAACCGTGCTGCCGCAACACTACCTGAGATAGTGCTACACCGACCTCCAACTGTTCCCTGGATCTTACTCTTATCAGGAGATCGTCCAAGTAAGGGATAACTAAAACTCCCTTCCTTCGAAGGAGTATCATCATTTCGGCCATTACCTTGGTAAAGACCCGGGGTGCCGCGGACCATCCAAACGGCGGCGTCTGAAACTGATAGTGACAGTTCTGTACCACAAACCTGAGGTACCCTTGGTGAGAAGGGTAAATTGGGACATGAAGGTAAGCATCCTTGATGTCCAAAGACACCATGTAGTCCCCTTCTTCCAGGTTCGCAATCACTGCTCTGAGGGACTCCATCTTGAATTTGAACCTCTGTATGTAAGTGTTCAAAGATTTTAGATTTAAAATCGGTCTCACCGAGCCGTCCGGCTTCGGTACCACAACAGTGTGGAATAATACCCCCTTCCCTGTTGCAGGAGGGGTACCTTGATTATCACCTGCTGGGAATACAGCTTGTGAATGGCTTCCAATACTGCCTCCCTGTCGGAGGGAGACGTCGGTAAAGCCGACTTTAGGAAACGGCGAGGGGGAGATGTCTCGAATTCCAATTTGTACCCCTGAGATACCACCTGAAGGATCCAGGGGTCTACTTGCGAGTGAGCCCACTGCGCGCTGAAATTCTTGAGACGGGCCCCCACCGTGCCTGAGTCCGCTTGTAAAGCCCCAGCGTCATGCTGAGGGCTTGGCAGAGGCGGGAGAGGGCTTCTGTTCCTGGGAACTGGCTGATTTCTGCAGCCTTTTTCCTCTTCCTCTGTCACGGGGCAGAAATGAGGAACCTTTTGCCCGCTTGCCCTTATGGGAACGAAAGGACTGCGCCTGATAATACGGCGTCTTCTTATGTTGAGAGGCGACCTGGGGTAAAAACGTGGATTTCCCAGCTGTTGCCGTGGCCACCAGGTCTGAAAGACCGACCCCAAATAACTCCTCCCCTTTATAAGGCAATACTTCCATATGCCGTTTGGAATCCGCATCACCTGACCACTGTCGTGTCCATAACCCTCTTCTGGCAGAAATGGACAGCGCACTTACTCTTGATGCCAGTCGGCAAATATCCCGCTGTGCATCACGCATATATAGAAATGCATCTTTTAAATGCTCTATAGGCAATAATATACTGTCCCTATCTAGGGTATCAATATTTTCAGTCAGGGAATCCGACCACGCCAACCCACATCCAGGCTGAGGCGATTGCTGGTCGCAGTATAACACCAGTATGTGTGTAAATACATTTTAGGATACCCTCCTGCTTTCTATCAGCAGGATCCTTAAGGGCGGCCATCTCAGGAGAGGGCCTTTGTTTTGACAAGCGTGTGAGCGCTTTATCCACCCTAGGGGGTGTTTCCCAACGCACCCTAACCTCTGGCGGGAAAGGATACAATGCCAATAACTTTTTAGAAATTATCAGTTTTTATCGGGGGAAACCCACGCTTCATCACACACCTCATTTAATTTCTCAGATTCAGGAAAACTACAGGTAGTTTTTCCTCACCGAACATAATACCCCTTTTGGTGGTACTCGTATTATCAGAAATGTGTAAAACATTTTTCATTGCCTCAATCATGTAACGTGTGGCCCTACTGGAAGTCACATTTGTCTCCTCACCGTCGACACTGGAGTCAGTATCCGTGTCGGCGTCTGTATCTGCCATCTGAGGTAACGGGCGCTTTAGAGCCCCTGACGGCCTATGAGACGTCTGGACAGGCACAAGCTGAGTAGCCGGCTGTCTCATGTCAACCACTGTCTTTTGTAAAGAGCTGACACTGTCACGTAATTCCTTCCAACAGTTCATCCACTCAGGTGTCGACCCCCTAGGGGGTGACATCACTATTACAGGCAATTTGCTCCGCCTCCACATCATTTTCCTCCTCATACATGTCGACACAAACGTACCGACACACAGCACACACAGGGAATGCTCTGATAGAGGACAGGACCCCACTAGCCCTTTGGGGAGACAGAGGGAGAGTTTGCCAGCACACACCAGAGCGCTATATATATATATAGGGATAACCTTATATAATAAGAATTTACTTACCGATAATTCTATTTCTCGGAGTCCGTAGTGGATGCTGGGGTTCCTGAAAGGACCATGGGGAATAGCGGCTCCGCAGGAGACAGGGCACAAAAAAGTAAAGCTTTACTAGGTCAGGTGGTGTGCACTGGCTCCTCCCCCTATGACCCTCCTCCAGACTCCAGTTAGGTACTGTGCCCGGACGAGCATACACAATAAGGGAGGCATTTTGAATCCCGGGTAAGACTCATACCAGCCACACCAATCACACCGTACAACTTGTGATCTAAACCCAGTTAACAGTATGATAACAGAAAGAGCCTCTTAAAGATGGCTCCTTAACAATATAACCCGAATTTGTTAACAATAACTATGTACAGTATTGCAGATAATCCGCACTTGGGATGGGCGCCCAGCATCCACTACGGACTCCGAGAAATAGAATTATCGGTAAGTAAATTCTTATTTTCTCTATCGTCCTAAGTGGATGCTGGGGTTCCTGAAAGGACCATGGGGATTATACCAAAGCTCCCAAACGGGCGGGAGAGTGCGGATGACTCTGCAGCACCGAATGAGAGAACTCCAGGTCCTCTTTTGCCAGGGTATCAAATTTGTAAAATTTTACAAACGTGTTTTCCCCCGACCACGTAGCTGCTCGGCAGAGTTGTAATGCCGAGACCCCTCGGGCAGCCGCCCAAGATGAGCCCACCTTCCTTGTGGAATGGGCCTTAACAGATTTAGGCTGTGGCAGGCCTGCCACAGAATGAGCAAGTTGAATTGTGTTACAAATCCAACGAGCAATAGTCTGCTTAGAAGCAGGGGCACCCAACTTGTTGGGTGCATATAGTATCAACAGCGAGTCAGATTTTCTGACTTCAGCCGTCCTTGAAATGTATATTTTTAAGGCTCTGACAACGTCCAACAACTTGGAGTCCTCCAAGTCGCCAGTGGCCGCAGGCACCACAATAGGTTGGTTCAGGTGAAACGCTGATACCACCTTAGGGAGAAAATGCGGACGAGTCCGCAGTTCTGCCCTATCCGAATGGAAGATTAGATAAGGGCTTTTATAAGATAAAGCCGCCAATTCAGATACTCTCCTGGCGGAAGCCAGGGCCAGTAACATAGTCACTTTCCATGTGAGATATTTCAAATCCACCTTTTCCAATGGTTCAAACCAATGGGATTTGAGGAAATCTAAAACTACATTTAGATCCCACGGTGCCACCGGAGGCACCACAGGAGGCTGTATATGCAGTACTCCTTTGACAAAAGTCTGGACCTCAGGGACTGAGGCCAATTCTTTTTGGAAGAATATTGACAGGGCCGAAATTTGAACCTTAATAGATCCCAATTTGAGACCCATAGACAATCCTGATTGCAGGAAATGTAGGAAACGACCCAGTTGAAATTCCTCCGTCGGAACACTCCGATCCTCGCACCACGCGACATATTTTCGCCAAATGCGGTGATAATGTTTCACGGTGACTTCCTTCCTTGCCTTAATCAAGGTAGGAATGACTTCTTCTGGAATGCCTTTCCCTTTTAGGATCTGGCGTTCAACCGCCATGCCGTCAAACGCAGCCGCGGTAAGTCTTGAAAGAGACAGGGACCCTGTTGGAGCAGGTCCCTTCTCAGAGGTAGAGGCCACGGTTCGTCCGTGAGCATTTCTTGAAGTTCCGGGTACCAAGTCCTTCTCGGCCAATCCGGAACCACTAGTATTGTTCTTACTCCTCTTTGCCGTATAATCTTCAATACCTTTGGTATGAGCGGCAGAGGAGGAAACACATATACTGACTGGTACACCCAAGGAGTTACCAGCGCGTCCACAGCTATTGCCTGTGGATCTCTTGACCTGGCGCAATATTTGTCCAGTTTCTTGTTGAGGCGAGACGCCATCATGTCTACAATTGGTCTTTCCCAACGGTCTATTAACATGTGGAAGACCTCTGGATGTAGACCCCACTCTCCCGGATGAAGATCGTGTCTGCTGAGGAAGTCTGCTTCCCAGTTGTCCACGCCCGGGATGAACACTGCTGACAGTGCTATCACGTGATTCTCCGCCCAGCGAAGAATCTTGGCAGCTTCTGCCATTGCACTCCTGCTTCTTGTGCCGCCTTGTCTGTTTACATGGGCGACCGCCGTGATGTTGTCCGACTGAATCAACACCGGCTTTCCTTGCAGGAGAGGTTCCGCCTGGCTTAGAGCATTGTAGATTGCTCTTAGTTCCAGAATGTTTATGTGAAGAGACTTTTCCAGGCTCGTCCATACTCCCTGGAAGTTTCTTCCTTGTGTGACTGCTCCCCAGCCTCTCAGGCTGGCGTCCGTGGTCACCAAGATCCAATCCTGAATGCCGAATCTGCGGCCTTCTAATAGGTGAGCCTTCTGCAACCACCACAGAAGAGACACCCTTGTCTTTGGTGACAGGGTTATTCGCAGGTGCATCTGAAGATGTGACCCTGACCATTTGTCCAACAGATCCCTTTGGAAAATTCTTGCATGGAATCTGCCGAATGGAATTGCTTCGTAAGAAGCCACCATTTTCCCCAGGACTCTTGTGCATTGATGCACTGACACCTTTCCTGGTTTTAGGAGGTTCCTGACCAGGTCGGATAACTCCTTTGCTTTTTCCTCGGGAAGGAAAACCTTTTTCTGAACCGTGTCCAGAATCATTCCTAGGAACAGCAGACGAGTTGTCGGGATTAATTGGGATTTTGGAATATTCAGAATCCACCCGTGTTGTTTTAGCACCTCTTGAGATAGTGCTAATCCTGTCTCCAGCTGTTCTCTGGACCTTGCCCTTATTAGGAGATCGTCCAAGTATGGGATAACTAATACGCCTTTTCTTCGAAGAAGAATCATCATCTCGGCCATTACCTTGGTAAAAACCCGAGGCGCCGTGGACAATCCGAACGGCAGCGTCTGAAACTGATAGTGACAGTTTTGAACAACGAACCTGAGGTACCCCTGGTGTGCGGGGTAAATCGGAACGTGGAGATACGCATCCTTGATGTCCAAGGATACCATAAAGTCCCCTTCTTCCAGGTTCGCTATCACTGCTCTGAGTGACTCCATCTTGAACTTGAACTTTTTTATGTAGAGGTTCAAGGACTTCAGATTTAGAATAGGTCTTACCGAGCCATCCGGCTTCGGTACCACAAATAGAGTGGAATAATACCCCTTCCCTTGTTGTAAGAGGGGTACCTTGACTATCACCTGCTGAGAGTACAGCTTGTGAATGGCCTCCAAAACCGTCTCCCTTTCGGAGGAGACGGTTGGTAAAGCAGACTTCAGGAAACGATGAGGAGGATCCGTCTCTAATTCCAACCTGTACCCCTGAGATATTATCTGCAGGATCCAGGGGTCTACCTGCGAGTGAGCCCACTGCGCGCTGTAATTTTTGAGACGGCCGCCCACTGTCCCCGAGTCCGCTAGAGAGGCCCCAGCGTCATGCTGAGGTTTTTGCAGGAGCCGGGGAGGGCTTCTGTTCCTGGGAAGGAGCTGCCTGTTGGTGTCTCTTCCCTCTGCCTCTGCCTCGTGGCAGGTACGACAAGCCCTTTGCTCTCTTATTTTTGTAGGAGCGAAAGGGCTGCGGTTGAAAGGTCGGTGCCTTTTTCTGTTGGGGAGTGACTTGAGGTAAAAATGTGGATTTCCCGGCAGTAGCCGTGGCCACCAAGTCTGATAGACCGACTCCAAATAACTCCTCCCCTTTATACGGCAAAACTTCCATATGACGTTTTGAATCCGCATCGCCTGTCCACTGTCGTGTCCATAATGCTCTTCTGGCTGAAATGGACATAGCACTTACTCGTGATGCCAGTGTGCAGATATCTCTCTGTGCATCACGCATATAGATAAATGCATCCTTTATTTGTTCTAACGACAGCAAAACATTGTCCCTATCTAGGGTATCAATATTTTCAATCAGGGATTCTGACCAAACTACTCCAGCACTGCACATCCAGGCAGTTGCTATAGCTGGTCGTAGTATAACACCTGCATGTGTGTATATACTCTTTTGGATACCTTCCATCCTCCTATCTGATGGATCCTTAAGTGCGGCCGTCTCAGGAGAGGGTAACGCCACTTGTTTAGATAATCGTGTTAGCGCCTTGTCCACCTTAGGGGGTGTTTCCCAGCGCGCCCTAACCTCTGGCGGGAAAGGGTATAATGCCAATAACTTCTTTGAAATTATCAACTTTTTATCAGGGGCAACCCACGCTTCATCACACACGTCATTTAACTCTTCTGATTCAGGAAAAACTGTTGGTAGTTTTTTCACACCATACATAATACCCTGTTTTACGGTATCTGTAGTATCAGCTAAATTTAACGTCTCCTTCATTGCCAAAATCATATAACGTGTGGCCCTACTGGAAAATACGTTTGAATTTCCACCGTCGTCACTGGAATCAGTGCCTGTGTCTGGATCTGTGTCGACCGACTGAGGCAAAGGGCGTTTTACAGCCCCTGACGGTGTTTGAGGCGCCTGGACAGGCATTAATTGATTGTCCGGCCGCCTCATGTCCTCAACCGACTGTTTAAGTGAAGTGAGACTATCACGTAAATCCACAAATAAAGGCATCCATTCTGGTGTCGACCCCCTGGGGGGTGACATCTGCATATTTGGCAATTGCTCCGCCTCCACACCAATATCGTCCTCATACATGTCGACACACACGTACCGACACACACAGCAACCACACAGGGAATGCTCTAATGAAGACAGGACCCACTAGCCCTTTTGGGGAGACAGAGGGAGAGTCTGCCAGCACACACCAAAAAGCGCTATATATGACAGGGATAGCCTTATTATAAGTGCTCCCTTATAGCTGCTTTATATATATATATATAATATAGCCATTAATCTTGCCCCCCCTCTCTGTTTTACCCTGTTTCTGTAGTGCAGTGCAGGGGAGAGACCTGGGAGCCGTCCTGACCAGCGGAGCTGTGACAGAAAATGGCGCCGTGTGCTGAGGAGATAGGCCCCGCCCCTTTTTCGGCGGGCTCTTCTCCCGCTATTATTTGAGTTAGGCAGGGGTTAAATATCTCCATATAGCCTCTGTGGGCTATATGTGAGGTATTTTTAGCCTTTAGTAAGGTTTTTATTTGCCTCTCAGAGCGCCCCCCCCCCAGCGCTCTGCACCCTCAGTGACTGCCGTGTGAAGTGTGCTGAGAGGAAAATGGCGCACAGCTGCAGTGCTGTGCGCTACCTTATGAAGACTGAGGAGTCTTCAGCCGCCGATTTTGGACCTCTTCTATCTTCAGCGTCTGCAAGGGGGCCGGCGGCGCGGCTCCGGTGACCATCCAGGCTGTACCTGTGATCGTCCCTCTGGAGCTAGTGTCCAGTAGCCAAGCAGCAAATCCACTCTGCACGCAGGTGAGTTTACTACTTCTCCCCTAAGTCCCTCGTTGCAGTGATCCTGTTGCCAGCAGGACTCACTGTAAAATAAAAAACCTAAACTAAACTTTCTCTAAGCAGCTCTTTAGGAGAGCCACCTAGATTGCACCCTTCTCGTTCGGGCACAAAATCTAACTGGAGTCTGGAGGAGGGTCATAGGGGGAGGAGCCAGTGCACACCACCTGACCTAGTAAAGCTTTACTTTTTTGTGCCCTGTCTCCTGCGGAGCCGCTATTCCCCATGGTCCTTTCAGGAACCCCAGCATCCACTTAGGACGATAGAGAAAAGTGTTTTTCCCCTTATAGCTGCTGTATTGTTAATACTGCGCCTAATTAGTGCCCCCCTCTCTTTTTTAACCCTTTCTGTAGTGTAGTGACTGCAGGGGAGAGCCAGGGAGCTTCCCTCCAACGGAGCTGTGAGAGAAAATGGCGCCAGTGTGCTGAGGAGATAGGCTCCGCCCCTTTTTCACAGACTTTTCTCCTGCATTTTTATGGATTCTGGCAGGGGTTAAATGCATCCATATAGCCCTGGGGCCTATATGTGATGTATTTTCGCCAGCCAAGGTGTTTTTATTGCTGCTCAGGGTGCCCCCCCCCAGCGCCCTGCACCCATCAGTGACCGGAGTGTGAGGTGTGTATGAGGAGCAATGGCGCACAGCTGCACTGCTGTGCGCTACCTTGGTGAAGACTGATGTCTTCTGCCGCCGATTTTCCGGACCTATTCTTGCTTCTGGCTCTGTAAGGGGGCCGGCGGCGCGGCTCTGGGACCGGACTCCATGGCTGGGCCTGTGTTCGATCCCTCTGGAGCTAATGGTGTCCAGTAGCCTAAGAAGCCCAATCCACTCTGCACGCAGGTAAGTTTACTTCTCTCCCCTTAGTCCCTCGATGCAGTGAGCCTGTTGCCAGCAGGTCTCACTGAAAATAAAAAACCTAAAATACACTTTTATTCTAAGCAGCTCAGGAGAACTTTGCGTCAGCGGTTGAGGTTACTCGTGGTCAAGTAAGAAGGGGCCTTATCCAAATGTGAATCAAAATGGATTTTTCTTCTGGATGCATTATCACCTAAGGGCCTCAACGAAAAATTCACTTGGAACATATTTCTATCATGAGGGATATGTCACTGGGTCTCCTCATAAGTTTTACTACACAACAGTATTCCATGTTGTCCCTTTTTCTCCAATATTTATTGTTGCTGATCATGTACATATTTTTTGTCCCCCCTTCCTTCTTTTCCTCCCCCCCCCCACCCTCCCCCCCTCCCTTCCTTTTTTGTTTCCCTTCCTCCCTTCTCTCCCCCCCCCCCCCCCCTCCCCCTTTCCCCCTCCCACCCACCCCCATTCCCTCTTTTTTCCGTTCTCTTGTACCTCTTGAAGACAGACGTCAGCCAGGGCTTAGTGCCTAAGTCAATATCAAAATTTAAATATTAAAATTTAAATAATAATTATTTTTCCTTACATGGGACATACAGTTAAAATATGCTCATATGCCTATAGAACATGTGCCTTTATTGGTAACTGCATGTTTTTTGCTGTACAGCTTTTTGAATATTGCCTTTTTAAACATCTTTTTAAACTTATCTTTCAGTCACTATATTGCTTTCATTTTCACTAGTTCTGTTCACAGCATCACTGCATGTATTTCACATGCCTTCTCACTTTGTTTACATTTCTCTGACAGGCTTTCCCGGCGCCTGTCTAATCACGGACACGTTGCTAGGCAACACACACGTCATCACAGAGCCGCTCACGTGACTCACCCGGAAGTCCTGATCACAGAGTGCTTCTCGTTCGGGCACAAAAATCTAACTGAGGCTTGGAGGAGGGTCATAGGGGGAGGAGCCAGTGCACACCAGGTAGTCCTAAAGCTTTACTTTTGTGCCCAGTCTCCTGCGGAGCCGCTATTCCCCATGGTCCTTACGGAGTTCCCAGCATCCACTAGGACGTCAGAGAAAAACATTTCGCCGCTTTGTGCGGAATCTTCTCTCCTCTAACCTAAGAAAGTGTCCACGTGTCCTCTGTGCTGATCTTACCAAAAACAGGTCCCAGACAAGCTCTGTGTATTGTCCCCTTATATATTTGTAGATGTTGATCATGTCCCCTCTTAGGGCCTAATTCTGAGTTGATCGCAGCAGAAAGCTTGTTAGCAATTGGGCAAAACAATGTGCACTGCAGGGGGTGGGGGGGCAGATATAACATGTGCAGAGAGAGTTAGATTTGGATGGGGTGTATTAAAACTGAAATCTAAATTGCAGTGTAAAAATAAAGCAGCCAGTATTTACCCTGCACAGACACAATATAACCCACCCAAATCTAACTCTCTCTGCACATGTTACATCTGCCCCACCTGCAGTGCACATGGTTTTGCCCAATTGCTAACAAACTTTCTGCTGCGATCAACTCAGAATTACCCCCTTAGTCTCCTCTTTCCCAGTGTAAACATGTCTAGTCTTGCAAGCATTTCCTCGTATTCCAGAGTCTCCATGCCCTTAATTAGTTTGGTCACCCACCTCTCAACCTTTTCTAACTCCAGGATATCCTTTTTGTAGTCGCATGTGTGGTGCTGTGTCTAATTTTTTTCACAGGTACCCCGGATCGACGGAGACTGTGGCAGTCGGCGGGTCAACATAGGTAAGTATGTGTGTGTTGGCAGTTGTGTAATAAAGTTTTACTAACAAGGTGTGTGTCTCCTGTTTTTATTTGGGTATTTTTTTCCAGTAGAACTACAGGTACCAGCGGGCCTGTTTTTCTCCCGCATGCTGGTACTTGTGGTTCTCCAAGTACCAGCTGGCGGGGACTTGTAGTACTACTGGAAAAAACAATATTCTTTCACAATTCTCAAGGCTATCAGCCTCCCATCCGCAGCCCTTGGATGGGGGGGACAGCCTCGGGCTTCACCCCTGGCCCTTGGGTGGCTGGGGGGGGTGGACCCCTTGATTGAAGGGGTCCCCACTCCCCCAGGGTACCCCGGCCAGTGGTGACTAGTTGGATATTTAATGCCATGGCCGCAGGGCACTGTATAAAAGTGACCCCCGGCTGTGGCATTATCTGTCCAGCTAGTGGAGCCCGATGCTGGTGTAAAAAATACGGGGGACCCCTACTCTTTTTGTCCCCCGTATTTTTTGCACCAGGCGCAGAGCCCAGTGCTGGTTTTAAAAATACGGGGGATCCCCTGTCCAATTTTTCCCCGGATTTTTAGAACCAGGACCAGCTCGAAGAGCCCGAGGCTGGTTATGCTTTGGAGGGGGGACCCCATGCCATTTTTTTCCGGGATTTTACCATTCCATCTAAAAAAATATATATATATTATTTTACAAAATATATAAATAATACTTGTGCCTCCAAAACAGACAAACCAATTACCTAATCCCTTCTAATATAAATAGATATGCTATCACCAAAAAAAAAAAAAACACCAAAAAAAACATGTTTTACATTTTTTTTATTAGTTTCACCCACCAAAGTGTGGCGGATTGAAATTGACGAATTTACTGTCTAAAAGCACTGTTGGCGAATTTCCAAACTTCAATTGATTACACTTTTGTCGAATTGCAGCATTTGTACCATTGCAGAAAAGTCGAATTTGACAAAAGTCGAATTTCAAAAAATCAAATTTTGAAACTCTGTTTTTTTGACGGAAAGTTCTGAATTGCATTGACGATTTTTTTTGGGGGTGAAAAAGTCCAGTTTTTCGCCAATTTCGGGAATTCGACCGTAATTGCATATACCCCTATGTCTCCTACTCCTGCTGCTCTTTCAATTTGTTTCAGTAACAATTTCTCATCAGACACATTAATACCAGGCGTTTCAACAGTATTTACAGTCCACTCTTGAATATCTTCCCATATATGAGGTTTTAATAACGGCTTTACATAAAGACATACCCCTCCACCCGTTTATTTAGTCTGTCTCTCCTGAGCAGCGTATAACCCTCTAGGATTGACTGTCTAATAATGAGATTCATCCCAAGTTTCAGTAATGCCTATAGTATCATACTGTTTGCTTGCTGCAAGGATTTCTACTTCACCCTTTTTTCCAGTAATGCTTCTAGCGTTTACATACATACAATTAAGATCAGTATTTCCCCCTGTGCTAGGGGCATCATTCTCTTTATGCAGCAACGGTGACCCATAATCGTTATTACTTAGTATTTTGGTAAAAACTTTAATACCCAAGTTAATGCCCTTGCCGGCTGCTCTTTCCCTACCCCCTACTCCTTCCCCCTTTCATTCACTACCGCCATCCCCACTATTCTCACTGCATGGTCTTACTGACCTATAGTTTCCTTCTGTATTGTCTTACTGACCTATAGTTTCTTACTGTATTGTCTTACTGACCTATAGTTTCCTTCTGTATTGTCTTACTGACCTATAGTTTCTTACTGTATTGTCTTACTGACGTATAGTGGCTTATTGTAGTCTAACTGACCTATAGTTTCCAATAGGGAGAGCCCACGGCTGTCTGGCAGTGTTCTAGATGGTAAAGTATTACACATATGAATATATTTCTTCTAAATAAAATATTTTTCACCCTGATTGATATAATACTGATAGTAAGACAATTCAGTCAATAGTAATCTTTCTTTTAATTAAGTAGGATCAATTTATATGAATTTTTAGTGAATATTTCTTAAAGGTTATATTTTATTTGCAATTAAGTTAACAAGAGTGCTCCCAAAAAAACGTCCGTACTTACAGTCTCCGGACCCAAAGGCATCAAACTTGTCAAATTTCACGAACGTGTGGGCTGAGGACCACGTCGCCGCTCTGCAAAGTTGAGTAGTGGAATTGAATGGGAGCAGCATTTGGAAGGCATGCTGTTCCTTGTAGTGCCAATGGGAGATCCTGGGGGTGGCTCCCGGGTAAGTTAGCTCTCTGTCTGGAAGTGTTTTAGTAATAGCCTTTATCATGAGGCCTACTATGACAAATTACATGGCCCTATGTGGGCACTGCTATTATGTAGGTTAGGACTGCTGTATCAGAGAAGGCGTGACGTGGCTCAGCAGCTAAACATGTGTTTGCAAACATTTGTGACTAATTCTCTAAATTTTATTACCAGATAGGTTCAGGTATGGTTACAGGGTAATTTTCAGTGTGCGGAAGGGAATTTACGGGAGGGGATTTGCACCCCCTCCTCTTTGTCTGTTGAGTAGTGGAAACACATCTGGCAGCCGCCCACGAGGCACCCACTGATCTGGTGGTATGAGCACCCGTCTGAACCGTAACCTGTTTGCCACAGGAAATATAAGCTTACCGAATGGCAAGTCGAATCCATCTAGACAAAGGCTGCTTAGATGCTGGCACCCCTTCTTTGGCCCATCATAAAGAACAAACAATGGTCCGACTTTCTGAAGGACGACGTAACTTGTACATATACCCTTAAAGCTCGGACAACATCCAAGGACACTTCCCCATCTGCGAGACCCTGAAAAGATGGGACCACAATTGGCTGGTTTACGTGAAACCAACCTTAGGAAGGAAACCTGCTCTTGTACGGAGTTCTGCCCTATCCTCATGAAACATTCAAAGGACTCTTACACGATAAGGCTCCCAACTCAGAAACCCGCCTGGCCGAGACCAAGGCAATCAATAACGTGACCTTCCAAAAGAGATATTTCAGGTCTGTTCTTGCTAACGGCTCAAAAGTTGGAGATCTCAAAAATTCCAACACCAAATTTAAGTCCCATGGCGCAGTGGTAGGACGAAAAGGGGGTTGTATCCTCAGAACCCCCTGTAAAAAAGTTTGAAGCTCTGGCAAGAATGCTAACCGCTTGTTGAAATAGTATAGAGAGAAACGAAATTTTAACCTCCAGAGGGCCCAGCCTCAGTCCTACATCTAGACCGGCCTGAAGGAAAAGTAGAAGTCTGGATAAGTGGAAGATCGTTGAATTCCACCCACATTCTTGACATAAGTCTATGTACCTCTTCCAAATCCTGTAGTAGTGCATGGCTGTGACCGGCTTCCTAGCGGCAAACATTGTAGGAATGGCCGTTCTTGGTATCCTTCTGTTTCTTAAGATCCGGGTTTCAATAGCCACGCCATTAAATGCAGCCTGTGCAGGTGTGGGTGTTTGAACAGTCCCTGAGATAGCAGGTCCTACCTCTGAGGTAACCGCCAAGGATCTTCCACTAGTAACCCTCGC
Source organism: Pseudophryne corroboree (assembly GCF_028390025.1). Taxonomy (NCBI): domain Eukaryota; kingdom Metazoa; phylum Chordata; class Amphibia; order Anura; family Myobatrachidae; genus Pseudophryne; species Pseudophryne corroboree. Next base: position 126,347 of record NW_026970447.1, read on the forward strand.
AGGTCTGAGTACCAACTCCTGCGGGGCCAATCTAGTGTGATTAGAAATGCCCACACTCGTTCTCGTTTCAACCGTTTCAGAACCCTGGGTATGAGTGGGAAAGGTGGAAAAATGTAAATCCTCCTGTAACACCAAGGAAGTGTTAATGCGTCCACTCCTTCTGCTGCTGGATCTTTTATCCTGGGATATTGACCACATCTCCTCACCACCATTTCGAAAATCCGTGGATGTAGGCACCACTCTCCCGGATGCATGTCCTGGCGGCTGAGATAATCTGCTTCCCAGTTTTCCACACCTGGAATGAACACTGCCGAGAGAATGATGTTTCGCCTTTCTGCCCACAAAAAGATCTTTGTGGCTTCCTTTAACGCCATCCTCCTTGATGGTTTATGTAAGCAGTCATCGTGACATTGTTCGACTGTATCTTTAAGTGTTGACCCATGACTAGGTCTGCGGCTCAGAGAAGCACATTGTAAACTGCTCTCAGTTCGAGAATGTTTATGGGTAGGCTGCTCTCCTGTAACGTCCATCCTTTTTGTCCATGGATACCATGACCCCTCCATGTTCTAAACCCACAATAACTGACTGGAATTATTCCATCTTGAATCTGCAAACCGTTAGGAATTTGTTCCACTAGGACGGCACCCCAACCTCTGAGACTGGCGTCCGTTGTCAGGATCCTCCAATCCCAAATGCCGAATCTCTTGCCTGCTGCAAGATTCTTGTGCAACGACCACCAAATCAAGTAGGTTCGTATGCGTGGTGGAAGCTGGATTCTTCAATGTAGAAGCCAGTGCGAACCTGCTCCCTGAGCAATGAGTTTCATCTGGAATGGTCAGGAATGAAGTCCTCCATACCAGAGAGCTGCGAATGACGCCACCCTCTTCTTGAGAAGTAGCACAGAGGTGTAGGTGGATCCTGGATCTAGTTCTCTGGTAGGAATACTCTTAATTGTATCGTGTCCAAGATGAGATCGAGGAAATGAATCCGTTGAGTTGGCATGAGGTTGGATTTCTGGAAGTTCACAATCCACCCATGTTGAATGAGAAATTGATGAGATGTCGAAGCATCCTTTATCAGCTGTTTCTGAGATGGGCCTTGATCAGTAGATTGTCTAGATAAGGTATGATCGTGACCCCTGTCTCAATCTTGTCACCACTATTGCTATGATCTTTATAAAGATTCTTGGGGCTGATGAGGGGTTCAAATCGGGATATGAAGGTATTTTGCACTACCAAAAGTTTTGAATAAAATCCCGTTCCTCATTGAGGATCTGGGACTGGAGACTTAACCCTTTGTATGCAGGAGTCTTTGAAGTTGCCTCCTGTAACGCTCCTGCTCGCAATGGGCAGCTAGGCCCTCATGCTGCAAATAAATGGACTGTGTGGACGCTCTTTTCTGGTGTCGACTATGAACGACCTCTACCTCTGGTTCCACGAGTCTGTTGCTCCAAAACCTATTCTGGCTCGGTACGACAGCGATCGAATGAATTTAAACACTGGTCCCGAGCAACCTTCTATAACGTGTGATGTTGTGCTCGAGTAAGAAGTAGGTAGAAAGGTAGATGTTACTGCAGTTGCCTGCGAAATCCACTTGTCTAACTCATCAAACATCATCTAACCCCCAAATGGAATAGCCTCTACTCTCTATAAAAGAAGGGTAGCGGCGGAGGAGCTGTGCTGCTAGCTACCAGGGCTTAAGTTATAAGGCAGCAGCGTATGAGAAGCCGCTGCTGCTCGTTCCCCCGTCATCTTTTCCAGCCCTCCGCGCCCTCGTACTAGCACCGACGGTGGGAGGAAGTGTGCGGGGGATATAGCCCGGGTCCCGGCGAGTGCAGGAAAAGCTGCGGCTGCAGCCATGTGTTATGCACACCAGTGCCTGCAGGAATGTACAGGTGTCAGAACTGTTATGCACTCCAGTGCCTGCAGGAATGTACTGGTGTCTGAACAGATAGGTATGCAAAACAAATGAACTCATAGACAGACTGGGAAATATGACATTACGTACACAGAAGGTGATAGGGTAACAAAATACACACAAAGTGAACAGAGAAGCCCAGAGGCTAAGGAACTGGGTGTCTCCCTAGTATTAGTAATGCTCAGATGGGAAAAGCAAGATGTTGTGTTTTAATACGTAGAGAACCCGAAATGATGTTGCTAAGGGCAACAGCAAAACCCTAAAGGGTTACCAACGGGTGTGGCGGTAAACTCCTTGGTCAGAGATGGAATGATAGACACAAGGAGAGTCTCCACAATCCTAATTCTCACTTGCAGTGCACAGGTTCAGCTTACTGCCACTAAGCTGACACCTGACACCTTGCACAGTGAGACAGGATTTATGCAGGCAAGTCTTAGAATACAGCCGCAAACTTGCTAAGTTCACAGAGTAGTAAAAGAACCCCAGCAAGCTAAACGACTGACTCCAGTCTTACTGCTAGGTCTGGGTTGGCAGAGTGTAGTACCAAATCCCCAGGCCTATTTGCAGTAAGCAACAACAAATACAAAGCTACACAGTACTGGCTAACTTTCAGAAACTGACTAACCAACAAAGATTTAGCAGCATCTGCTTAACCTGGGAAGAGGCCTTATAAAGCAGGTGCTGTCCACGCCCCACTCTGACCTCACAGACTGTGAGCACAAAAACCAGCACCGGATCCCCTGCCGTGCACAGAGCCTATAACCACTGCACAGCAAAAGACCCGAACCGGAGTATCAGCTGCGCTCAGGTTACTCCACTAGCACTTGTCTCCCGGTTGCCATGACGACGTGGCAGCACAGGGCAGGAGACCCTAACAGTACCCCCCCTCTGACGAGGGGTCAAAGAACCCCTACCACCGGGTTTATCGGGGAACTGCGAGAAGAAAGAGCGTATCAGTCTGGGGGCATGAAGATCACAACTGCGCACCCACGACCGCTCCTCCGGGCCATACCCCTTCCAGTGCACCAAAAATGACAGCCGACCCCGAACCACCTTGGAGTCAAGAATCCTTTCAACAACAAACTCCCTCTGGCCACGTATCAGAAGAGGGGAAGGTCTTCCACTGGAAGAAGGATTACTAATCGCCCGTTTTAAAAGGGAACAATGAAATGTTTTATTGATACCCAAAGAACGGGGCAGATCTAACTGAAATGCCACCGGATTGATAACCCTGGTGATCTTATAAGGGCCGATGAACCGGGGTCCTAACTTATGAGATGGCTGTCTCAACTTCAAATTCTTGGTAGACAACCAGACGAAGTCTCCTAATTTGAAGCTGCAGGGTCTTTTCCGCTTATTAAAAACCCTTTTGGTCACTAATGACACAGACACAAGGGCTTTCTTCACTTTCCGCCAAATACCTCTAAGGACCGAAACCACAGAGGAACCACCAGGCGTGGAGTCCAGGGGGTCAAAAGAATTGGCCTTAGGATGATGCCCATACACACAAAGGAAGGGAGAGATCCCTGTAGCAGAGTGAGCCGCGTTGTTATAGGCAAACTCCGCCATGGACAGATGAGCAAACCAGTCAGTCTGACACTTGGAGACATAACACCTGAGGAACTGCTCCAAGGACTGGTTCACCCTTTCAGTCTGCCCATTAGACTGCGGATGGTAGCCTGACGACAAGCTGACAGAAATCTGGAGATCGGAACAAAATGCCCTCCAGAATTTGGCCACAAACTGGGATCCGCGGTCAGAGACCACATCAAGTGGCAACCCGTGGAGACGCACAACATGCAGCATAAATAATTCATACAGGCATCTGGCCGATGGCAGCCCAACCAGTGGAACAAAGTGCGCCATCTTCGAAAACCTGTCAACGACAACCCAGATGGCTGTCATCCCCGAAGATTTGGGCAAGTCCACCACAAAATCCATTGAAATGTGGGTCCATGGCTTAGATGGGATAGAGAGTGGATGTAATGGGCCAACAGGAACCCCTCTAGGAGTCTTATTTTGGGCACAGATGTCACATGCCCGAACCCACTGATCCACATCCTTAGCCACCGAGGGCCACCACACCGCCCTAGATAGCATCTCCCGAGTTCTGGCAATACCCGGGTGACCTGCCGACTTCTTGGCATGGAATTCCAGGAACACTCACTGTCTTAACCTAGGAGGCACAAACAAAAGACCTACCGGAAGGTCTGGAGGAGCCTGCTCCTGTGCTCTAAGGACTAATGATAAGAGGTCCTGGGTAATGCCCACTTTAATACATGATGGGGACACAATGGGCAACGGTGGTCTCCTGGATTGGAGCAAAACTCTGCGAGAGCGCATCAGCCTTGATGTTTTTTGACCCAGGGCGATATGCTATTAAAAAATTAAAGCGAGCAAAAAACAAAGCCCATCGTGCCTGCCTGGCATTGAGACGCTTCGCTGACTCTAAATATGCCAGATTCTTATGGTCGGTGAGAATTGAGACCACAAACTTAGCCCCCTCAAGCCAGTGTCTCCACTCCTCGAGTGCATCCTTAATAGCCAGCAATTCCCGGTTACCCACGTCATAATTCATCTCGGCAGGCGGAAATTTACGGGAAAAGTAAGCACAGGGATGAAGGCGATTATCAGACACTCCCATCTGAGAAAGCACTGCCCCAATACCCATCTCAGAGGCATCCACCTCCACCACAAAAGGACGCTCTGGATCTGGGTGTCGCAGCACCTTGGCCGATACAAATGCCCTTTTGAGACGGGCAAAAGCCGCTTTAGCCTCACAAGACCAGTGAGCAACATCCGCCCCTTTCTTAGTGAGTGCCACCAAGGGCGCCACTATAGACGAAAATCCAGCGATAAATCGTCTATAAAAATTCACAAAGCCCAGGAAACGCTGAAGCGCCTTCAAACTAGTGGGCTGCACCCAATCCAGGACTGCCTGTACCTTGGAACCCTCCATTTGGAAACCTTCTGGGGAGATAATATATCCTAGAAATGCGATTTGCTGAACTTCAAATTCGCACTTCTCCAGCTTCGCCCCAAGCCGGTGATCTCTGAGTTTCTGGAGGACTAAGCGTACATGCTTCCGATGTTCCTCCAGGGAATGGGAGAAGATTAGGATGTCATCTAAGTATACAACTAAGAATCTATCCAAATATTCCCTGAGCACATCATTCATGAAATCCTGGAAGACTGCTGGGGCATTACAGAGCCCAAAAGGCATCACCAAATATTCATAATGCCCTGAGTGGGTATTAAAGGCAGTCTTCCATTCATCCCCCTCTCTTATTCGGATTAGATTGTACGCACCGCGTAGGTCAATCTTGGAAAAAATGGTGGCAGTACGAAGCTGGTCAAACAAGACCGAAATGAGAGGCAATGGGTATGAGTTTTTAATCGTGATATGGTTCAATTCCCTGAAGTCGATGCAGGGTCGCAACGAACCGTCCTTTTTACCCACAAAGAAGAACCCCGACCCAACTGGAGACTGTGAAGGTCTGATAAATCCCTTAGCCAAGTTCTCCTGAATGTACTCTGCCATAGCCTGAGTCTCAGGACGTGACAGGGAGTACAACCTGCTCTTGGGAAGCTTAGCATTTGGCAACAAATCAATGGCACAGTCATAGGGGCGATGGGGAGGTAGTACGTCTGCAACTTTTTTGGAGAACACGTCCGCAAAATCTGCATAACACCCTGGCAATCCTGGCAAACTTAGCTGCGAGAGCCTGACTGGAAGGCTCAAGCAACTCCTGAAACAATCAGTACCCCAACTAAGAATCTCCCCAGAGACCCAGTCAAATTGAGGATTGTGGGCCCTTAACCAGGGTAACCCCAACACCAATGGGGCAAAAGTACAGACAGTCACATAAAAAGACAATTTTTCAGAGTGTGTGGCTCCAATAAACAAAGAAATCTGGCTAGTGCAAGAGGTAATTTTACCTTGGGATAATGGTTCCCCGTTTAACCCACAAATCTCAATTTCCGATGCCAAGGGTACTAAGGGAACAGAGTGTTTCAGGGCGAATTGGCGATCCATAAAAACCACGTCGGCCCCACTGTCCACAAAGGCCTCAGTCTTGACAGTTTGACCGAGGATCTTCAAGGTCAGCGGAATGATAAAATTCTTCTTGGGAAATTCTGACTTCTGGCATGACAGGATATTTCCAATCACCCTCAGGCCCTGAAGTTTTCCGGCTTTTCTAGGCATGATACTACCACATGACCTTTATTCCCACAGTACAAACACAACCCCTGCTGTCTCCTCCGCGTCTTCTCACGCGAGGAGAGGCGGGTAGCCCCAATCTGCATAGGCTCCTCGGAAAATTCCTCAGAGTCTGAGGTTCCCTTGGAAAAGAAGGAAACCTCAGTCTCCCTTTCAAGCCTACGCTCTCTCAGCCGTCTATCCACCCGGATGGATAACTGCATGAGCTGATCCAAGCTATCAGGCAAGGGATATTGTACCAGTTGGTCCTTTATCTGGTTAGAAAGACCTCTTCGGTACTGGTGTCTCAGGGCTGGGTCATTCCACTGGGTATCATGGGCCAACCTCCGAAACTCCGTACAGTAAACTTCAACTAGCCTTCGCCCTTGCTTAAGGATCGAAATCTGAGCCTCGGCTGAGGCCGTCTTGTCAGGGTCATCATACAACATGCCCAGTGCCGTAAAAAAAGCATCAACACTTTTAAGCGACGGACAGTCAGGCTGCAACCCATATGCCCAGACCTGTGGGTCTCCTTGTAGCAAGGAAATCACTATGCCCACCCGCTGAATCTCCGACCCAGAAGACTGAGGCCTAAGCCGGAAGTATAGCTTGAAGCTCTCCTTGAAACAAAAGAACTGCGAGCGATCTCCAGAAAAACGATCCGGGAGATTTACTTTCGGCTCCTTAACCCCTGAAGGTGCTGCTGCTGCGGGAGCTCCGCCAGCGGCCTGGGAGATGTGCATTTTAATGGACAAATCATTAAATTGTCGAGTCAGGACCTGCACCTGATCGACCACCTGTTGCAACGTATTTTGAGGGGTATGCTCCATATTCCCACAAAATTTCAACAGGAGTACTAGGCTGCTGAATATGTTATGCACACCAGTGCCTGCAGGAATGTACAGGTGTCAGAACTGTTATGCACTCCAGTGCCTGCAGGAATGTACTGGTGTCTGAACAGATAGGTATGCAAAACAAATGAACTCACAGACAGACTGGGAAATATGACATTACGTACACAGAAGGTGATAGGGTAACAAAATACACACAAAGTGAACAGAGAAGCCCAGAGGCTAAGGAACTGGGTGTCTCCCTAGTATTAGTAATGCTCAGATGGGAAAAGCAAGATGTTGTGTTTTAATACGTAGAGAACCCGAAATGCTGTTGCTAAGGGCAACAGCAAAACCCTAAAGGGTTACCAACGGGTGTGGCAGTAAACTCCTTGGTCAGAGATGGAATGATAGACACAAGGAGAGTCTCCACAATCCTAATCCTCACTTGCAGTGCACAGGTTCAGCTTACTGCCACTAAGCTGACACCTGACACCTTGCACAGTGAGACAGGATTTATGCAGGCAAGTCTTAGAATACAGCCGCAAACTTGCTAAGTTCACAGAGTAGTAAAAAACCCCAGCAAGCTAAACGACTGACTCCAGTCTTACTGCTAGGTCTGGGTTGGCAGAGTGTAGTACCAAATCCCCAGGCCTATTTGCAGTAAGCAACAACAAATACAAAGCTACACAGTACTGGCTAACTTTCAGAAACTGACTAACCAACAAAGATTCAGCAGCATCTGCTTAACCTGAGAAGAGGCCTTATAAAGCAGGTGCTGTCCACGCCCCACTCAGACCTCACAGACTGTGAGCACAAAAACCAGCACCGGATCCCCTGCCGTGCACAGAGCCTGTAACAACTGCACAGCAAAAGACCCGAACCGGAGTATCAGCTGCGCTCAGGTTACTCCGCTAGCACTTGTCTCCCGGTTGCCATGACGACGTGGCAGCACAGGACAGGAGACCCTAACACCATGAGAGATATGTCGTTTCAGCGGGCGGCGGGAGGGGATGCTCTTTTCAAGCACCCCGCTGTGTGTTTAAGAGGCGGCGGTATACGCTGCCGCTGACATCCACGCTGCGTCTCCCTCAGCCCTCTGTCTGTAGAGGAAGGAGGGGCGGGCGGGGGAGCTGACATGAAGCGGGAGTGTATAGCCGGCCAGTGAGTGTTTTAGACCGTTTGTTCTGTTACAGCGGCAGCGGAAGGAGGGGGCAGCGGGGAAGCTGCGCTGCTGAGTCCCAGGGCTTAGAGCCAGAAGGTAGCAGCATTGTGTGCGGTCCACGGGAGGAAGTCTGTCAAACTGCCTCCTGGATCCATGAAGAAGCTATGGTTACCGTAAGTGTAACTGTAACTAGGGCCCCTTTACAACCAGTACTCACTGCTGACTCTGCGCTCCGGATTTACTGAGGAGAGATGCAGACCCCCTTTAGTAGGGATCATTGTCTCTCTATTCTTAAGACTTTCATCCCCCTTTACATTAGGGTAACTCAGTCTCAGTACTGAAATGGAGGAGGAGCTCCCTTCTTGTGCTTGTACCTCCTTGGCACAATTTTTCAAACTGAGGGATGTGAAGGGGGAGGAGCCGGCTGTGCAGACAATACTAATTTTTAGATTGTGACACACCTCCGGTTGCAAGCTTCACACCCCTACTGTATAAGACTCCAGTGTCCCCTAGTGGATGAAAGAGAAAGGAGGTTTACTTCTTTCTTTCCCAACCGCTCTTCTATGCAGAAGGGAAATATCTGCTGTTTATTGAGAGATGCTCCCTGTAAGGAATATAGAAATTTGCCACTTGTAGCTGAACTTGCAAAATACCCCCACCCAATTTACATCAGTTAAACTAAAAGTCTCTCATGATTATGACTTCTCTCTTTAAAGCCATTTTAGTGATGTCCAACAATAGATTCCTGTCCAAATCCTGCCCCTGGCCAGGTGGTCTAGAGATCACCCCAATGCGAATAATGTCCTTCTCCCCGGTTTCTGTGGTGACCCAAAGGGCCTCAGATTTGTCTTCAATGTTTTGTATTAATTGAAGTAGCATTTATGCTTTTTCCCCACATACATGGTTACCCTTCCTCCTATACTGACCATTCTATCCTTCCTAAATAAATTGTATCCTGCTATAGCTATGTCCCAGTCATGATTCTCATTGCACCATGACTCTGTAATTGCCACAATATCCAGGTAATCCCTGGTCATTATCACAATTAGCTCTGGAATTTTGTCTCCTAAGCTCCTAGCATTTGCACACATAGCTTTAAGAATTATGTCTGTGCATCTGTTAGTAGTAGCCATGTCCAGACAGTACAAAATAAATGACAAGTTTAAAGTTGAAATTACCTGTTTGGTGATGTTGCTCTGTATTTGGTATTTGTTTTTTTAACTAATCAGGAATCACACTCTGTCCTTTACACCACGCTAAATGTAAAGATATAGTAAACCTGACCACAAATGGCCAAATAGGTCTACTATATACAAGGAGTTATTTAATACCTGCATCATCTAACAAAATGATGGTTATTTAATAAAAGGTTGCTAAACTGAGAAATTTAGATCCCATACAAATTAGACGCTCCACAAAAAACACACTACTACTTATATATGATCCCTAAAAATAAACTTCTGCTTGTTACTTTTAATAACAGTATAGTGATGTGTGTAATAACTCTCTTCATCTGATGTTTGTCATGGATAGCCTTGTGCTATAAACACCCAACTGAGAACAGGGCTGATGGCAGAGGAGGGTGTAGGATAAGAGATTGCTGTAGTGACTGAGCAATGAGAATATGTGACTTCTGTAATAAGTGTTTATTACTCACCTGTGCTGATATCTGTAGGGATCTCCTCCTCCTTACACTGCTGATCACCCCTCACATACATCTCTTCTTCTCCATCTATATCTTCTGCCTTTATATCAGTCACATACGTCTCTTCTTCTCCCTCCATATCTTCTGCCTTCATATCAGTCACATACGTCTCTTCTTCTTCCTCTATATCTTCTGCCTTTATATCAGTCACATACTTCTCTTCTTCCCTCTGTATATCTTCTGCCTTCATATCAGTCACATACTTCTCTTCTTCTCCCTCTATATCTTCTGCCTTTATATCAGTCACATACGTCTCTTCTTCTCCCTCTATATCTTCTGCCTTCATATCAGTCACACACAGCTCTTCTTCTCCCTCTATATCTTCTACCTTTATAACAGTCACATACGTCTCTTCTTCTCCATCTATATCTTCTGCCTTTATATCAGTCACATACGTCTCTTCTTCTCCATCTATATCTTCTGCCTTTATACGAGAAAGACGTTCTACCTAAATAACCCAAAAAATACAATGGCATTTGCATACTGTTTGATTAAATTGAGGTGAAACAGTATAATATCAGTGTACTATAAGACACACAGCTTCTCTAAACATCATATAGTGACAGTCACTTTGGTGTATTGGATGATACCCTAAATCCCACCTACCTGATCCTCCTGTGGGGTCCTGTGATTCTCCTCTGTACAATCCTGGGAATACAGAGGACGGGGACATCTCTCTGGGGTATCTCTGTTACTGGGTCCATCTGTAGGAGACACACAGTGACTGAGTACAGTGTATGTATGTGATTATCAGATGATGTGTGTATATAGGGGGCCCCCATACCTGCTCTCCCCTGTACAATACATGACAGTCTCCTCTTACCCAGTGATGTGAGGGGCCGGTGATTCTCCATCATCACGTCCTTGTACAGACCCCTGTGTTCCTCTATATACTCCCCCTCCTGCATGGAGACATAGACAGTGACATCCTGATACCTTATAGACACCAGACACACACAGTGATACAGTCATCACCCAGACACATCCCCTGGTGTTACTGTATAATGTCCCATTCCCAGCAGTCACCTCTCCAGTCATCACCCAGACACATCCCCCGGTGTTACTGTATAATGCCCCATTCCCAGCAGTCACCTCTTCAGTCGTCACCCAGACACATCCCCTGGTGTTACTGTATAATGTCCCATTCCCAGCAGTCACCTCTCCAGTCATCACCCAGACACGTCCCCCGGTGTTACTGTATAATGCTCCATTCCCAGCAGTCACCTCTCCAGTCATCACCCAGACACATCCCCTGGTGTTACTGTATAATGTCCCATTCCCAGCAGTCACCTCTCCAGTCATCACCCAGACACGTCCCCTGGTGTTACTGTATAATGTCCCATTCCCAGCAGTCACCTCTCCAGTCATCACCCGGACACATCCCCTGGTGTTACTGTATAATGTCCCATTCCCAGCAGTCATCACCCGGACACATCCCCTGGTGTTACTGTATAATGTCCCTTTTCCAGCAGTCACCTCTCCAGTCATCACCCAGACACATCCCCTGGTGTTACTGTATAATGCTCCATTCCCAGCAGTCACCTCTCCAGTCATCACCCAGACACATCCCCTGGTGTTACTGTATAATGTCCCATTCCCAGCAGTCACCTCTCCAGTCATCACCCAGACACGTCCCCTGGTGTTACTGTATAATGCCCCATTCCCAGCAGTCACCTCTCCAGTCATCACCCAGACACATCCCCTGGTGTTACTGTATAATGTCCCATTCCCAGCAGTCACCTCTCCAGTCATCACCCAGAGACATCCCCCGGTGTTACTGTATAATGCCCCATTCCCGGCAGTCACCTCTCCAGTCATCACCCAGACACATCCCCTGGTGTTACTGTATAATGTACCATTCCCAGCAGTCACCACTCCACTCATCACCCAGACACATCCCCTGGTGTTACTGTATAATGTACCATTCCCAGCAATCACCTCTCCAGTCATCACCCAGACACATCCCCTGGTGTTACTGTATAATGTCCCATTCCCAGCAGTCACCTCTCCAGTCATCACCCAGACACATCCCCTGGTGTTACTGTATAATGTCCCATTCCCGGCAGTCACCTCTCCAGTCCTCACCCAGACACATCAAACGGTGTTATTGTATAATGTCCCATTCCCAGCAGTCACCTCTCCAGTCCTCACCCAGACACATCAAACGGTGTTATTGTATAATGTCCCATTCCCAGCAGTCACCTCTCCAGTCCTCACCCAGACACATCCCCAGTGCTACTGTACTCCCAAGTCTCCTCAGACCCCAGTCATGTCCCTGTATTATTACTATAGATATAAGTGACGTTATTGTGACGCTCCCAGATCCCCTCTCCTCCCCAGTCATGTCCCTGTATTATTACTATAGATATAAGTGATATCACTGTGACACTCCCGGTCCCCTCACCTCCCCAGTCATGTCCCTGTATTATTACTGTAGTACTCTAGTGAACTGAAGGCCTTGGGACACTATGAGGGGGCAAATCAATTAATGAATGTGTAGATCTATAAGGTAATAGATATGCTGCCAACTGATGTATACCATATATGTGATAATAACTTGGATCTTTCTAGTGATCCAATAATGTATAGTGTTTATGCATGTTATTATTCTGTGCCTGCTGAAGGTGAGGGGACTCTGGTTAGCGCGCAGTGCGCGGGGGAGATCGTGGAGAAGCTTCCAGAGGTCCCGTGTGCTGAGAGAGGTCACTGGGCGCGTGTAGCGGCGGTTTTGTTGGTGGGCTGACTAAGGGGAGAGAAAAAGGCTGGCGGCTGAGACAAGGGAGATTACAGGAAGGCGGTTCCCTGAGAGTGAGAGAGCCCCTGTGGGGGAAAGGAATTGGATGTCTCCCGCTGCGGGTGAGAAGCGCTGTGTTAATTTCCCCTGGTGGACGCCGAGCAGGGACGTCCCGGTGCCTGGCTGTCAGGGAGAGTGCTGGGAGGCGGAGCGCTGGCGGGGCAGGCTGGTACATGGGAGGAGACCGTAGTGCAGGCAGCAGCTACCAGGAGTCCAGCAGTAGCAGACAGTTCCCCCCCCTCCCCCCGAGGCAGAGCTGTGCCCCTCATCCCATCCAACCCGCAGGAAGACAGGAAGAGCCCGGTTGTTGGTGGAGGCGGAGTCGGGGGGAGGTCCAGACCGGGCACACTATCATTGTAAGTCCCCATATAAATACTGCTAATCTGCATACTCCCCTATCATCCTTTAACTATTAAAGTACCAGCCCCCAGCACAGTAGCACAGGGACCAGCAGCATCGGTGGATCTGAGGAGTATAAATAGCACCTCTAGAGACTCCATATCCATTAGATAATGACCAGCCGGGTACCAGTCATAAAGAGTGCGGTGGTGTATAATGATGAAAGCAGCTCGGAGAGGGCGCAGGGTCACCTAAACTTGGAAATTATACACTAGGAAGACTAAGCACCCCTCACCTATCAGAGACAGGTGCCAATAACCAGGACTTCTGTATGTTCTGGAGCCACCCCCACGGATCTACAGTGGGGCTATGCTTATACTGGGACAGGTAACACAGATCATCACCCCGCTATATGTAACGAGTAGACCACGGGTGTCAGGGATTCCAGGGTGGAGAGCTCCACGTACTACCTTCCTGTTTCAGGTTGTCTAGGAGCGCTACAATTAGATCTTCCATGGAAACCATGCTATTCATTGCCGTGAAGTAGGGATTGCTCAACAATCGTGAGGACAATTGCTCCAAGTGGAGACCCATATAACCCAGAGTACTTCTTATACACAGACACGAAAGGGCCGCAACCGTGCACGATTATAGTAAGAGAACCCGGGTGGTTTTTCAAACGCAGCCCCACAACTTTCTTATGGAGTCGTATGTTCTGTATTGCATGTATTACCTTATGTATAGGTGGGGTATATTATTATGTATAGGTGGGGTATATTATTGTGTATAGGTGGGGTATATTATTATGTATAGGTGGGGTATATTATTATGTATAGGAGGGGTATATTATTATGTATAGGAGGGGTATATTATTATGTATAGGAGGGGTATATTATTATGTATAGGTGGGGTATATTATTATGTATAGGTGGGGTATATTATTATGTGTAGGTGGGGTATATTATTATGTGTAGGTGGGGTATATTATTATGTATAGGTGGGATATATTATTATGTACAGGTGGGGTATATTATTATGTACAGGTGGGGTATATTATTATGTACAGGTGGAGTATATTATTATGTACAGGTGGGGTATATTATTATGTATAGGTGGGGTATATTATTATGTATAGGTGGGGTATATAATTATGTATAGGTGGATATATTATTATGTATAGGTGGGGTATATTATTATGTATAGGTGGGGTATATTATTATGTATAGGTGGGGTATATTATGTATAGGTGGGGTATATTATTATGTATAGGTGGGGTATATTATTATGTATAGGTGGGGTATATTATTATGTATCGGTGGGGTATATTATTATGTATAGGTGGGGTATATTATTATGTATAGGTGGGGTATATTATTATGTATAGGAGGGGTATATTATTATGTATAGGTGGGGTATATTATTATGTATAGGTGGAGTATATTATGTACAGGTGGGGTATATTATTTTGTATAGGCGGGATATATTAGTAGAACGGTTCATGGTTTGAGTATTATATGATATAACTGTATAAGGTGGCCTATAACTTCTTACATATAAAACTAGTATACTTACCGGTGGAACTGTCTCCGTATCTGTGGAAGAGCCTGAAATCACAAAGGAAAGGTACGATAGGTAAATGTGCATAGTCCTATATGCTTACATCACATACTAATGTCATAGGCGACCACTACAGGGGTAGGGTATTTCTTAAGCGATAAGAGTATTGGGCTCTAGATAGCTTGGGTGGAGACACATTGCACATATACACTGTACCCCCAGGTAAAAGAGGGGTTACCTTACTATAGATATGTGATGTCACTGTGACACTCCCAGTTCCCCTCACCTCCCCAGTCATGTCCCTGTATTATTACTATAGATATGTGATGTCACTGTATAATAATAACAACAACAACAACAACAGGACACCTTAGGCTGCTCCCCCTGTATAATAATAATAATAACAACAGGACACCACAGGCTGCTCCCTCTGTATAATAATAACAGGACACCACAGGCCGCTCCCTCTGTATAATAATAACAGGACACCACAGGCCGCTCCCTCTGTATAATAATAACAGGGCACCACATGCTGCTCCCCCTGTATAATAATAATAATAATAATAACAACAACAACAGGACACCTTAGGACGCTCCCCCTGTATAATAATAATAACAACAGGACACCACAGGCTGCTCCCCCTGTATAGTAATAATAACAGGACACCACAGGCTGCTCCCCCTGTATAATAATAATAACAACAGGACACCACAGGCTGCTCCCCTGTATAGTAATAATAACAGGACACCACAGGCTGCTCCCCCTGTATAGTAATAACAACAGGACACCACAGGCTGCTCCCCCTGTATAGTAATAACAACAGGACACCACAGGCTGCTCCCCCTGTATAATAATAAAAACAGGACACCACAGGCTGCTCCACTGTATAGTAATAATAACAGGACACCACAGGCTGCTCCCCCTGTATAGTAATAATAACAGGACACCACAGGCTGCTCCCCCTGTATAATAATAATATTAGGACACCACAGGCTGCTCCCCTGTATAATAATAATATTAAGACACCACAGGCTGCTCTCCTGTATAATAATAACAGGACACCACAGGCTGCTCCCCCAGTATAATAATAATAACAGGACACCACAGGCTGCTCCCCCTGTATAGTAAGACGTCATTACCTGATCTCCACGGACACTGGGAGTCTGCAACAGTCGATGAAAACTCACTTCCTGTATGTGGACCGCACAATACGGAAGTAAGCTGGAACGCACAGTCCGGAAGTAGGGCATGATTGGCACAGGCTGCTTATTGGTTACTGGCCCCTCCCCTCCTTCAACCCGCCCACAGCCCCGCTCTCTGCTAATGAATATTACCATACATGTCCTCAGTGCAGGAGGCCGGCGGCCATTTTCTTGTAGACCAGTCCGGCAGCAGCAATAGGTTCCCTGGCCGTGTAGTGACGTCAGGAGCCGCGGCCATTTTCCCCTTGTCTGAGCTCCGCTTTCCTTCTATCATTCCCACAAGGCAGCAGGAGCAGAGAGCAGCAGGTAATGATATTATTATTATTATTATTCTATAGGCTGAGCAGCTCTGGTGTCAGGTTCTGTACTACAGGGGGAGCAGCCTCTGGTGCCTTGTTATAGTGCAGCTGGAGCAGCCTCTGGTGCTGCATTATCCCTGTACAGGTGGCTGACACTCTAGTGACCTATTGCTGTAATACAGGTGGCGCAGACCCCGCCGTTACCGTAATACAGGTGGCGCAGACCCTGCCGTTACCGTAATACAGGTTGCGCAGTCCCCTCCATTACCGTAATACAGGTGGCGCAGACCCCGCCGTTACCGTAATACAGCTGGCGCAGACCCTGCCGTTACCGTAATACAGGTGGCGCAGACCCCGCCGTTACCGTCATACAGGTGGCGCACACCCCGCCGTTACCATAATACAGGTGGCGCACACCCCGCCATTACCGTAATACAGGTGGCGCAGACCCCGCCGTTACCATAATACAGGTGGCGCACACCCCGCCGTTACCATAATACAGGTGGCGCACACCCCGCCATTACCGTAATACAGGTGGCGCACACCCCGCCATTACCTTAATACAGGTGGAGCAGACCCCGCCGTTACCGTAATACATGTGGTGCAGACCCCACCGTTACCGTAATACAGGTGGAGCAGCCCCCGCCGTTACCATGATACAGGTGGCGCAGACCTCGCCATTACCGTAATACAGGTGGAACAGACCCCGCCGTTACCGTAATACAGGTGGCGCACACCCCGCCGTTACCATAATACAGGTGGCGCACACCCCGCCATTACCGTAATACAGGTGGAGCAGACCCCGCCGTTACCGTAATACATGTGGTGCAGACCCCACCGTTACCGTAATACAGGTGGAGCAGACCCCGCCGTTACCATGATACAGGTGGCGCAGACCCCACCGTTACCGTAATACAGGTGGAGCAGACCCCGCCGTTACCATGATACAGGTGGCGCAGACCCTGCCGTTACTGTAATACAGGTGGCGCAGACCTCGCCGTTACCGTAATACAAGCGGCGCAGACCCCGCTGTTACCGTAATTCTATACACAGGACATTACAGCTGTTGTGTCCTGTGGCATTGTACTATACAGGGGGAGCGGCCTGTGTTGTCCTACTCTACAGGGGGAGGGGCCAGTGGTGTCTTGTTACTATTATTATATAGGGTGAGCTGCATGTATTGTCTTTCTATACAGAAAGAGTGGCCTGTGCTGTCATAATATACAGTGGTAGCATCCTGTGTTGTCATAATATACAGTGGTAGCTTCCTGTGTTGTCTTAGTATACAGGTAGAGCAGCCTGTGTTGTCATAATATACAGTGGTAGCAGCCTGTGTTGTCATAATATACAGGGGGAGTGGCCTGTGTTGTCATAATATACAGGGGTAGCATCCTGTGTTGTCATAATATACAGGGGAGCGGCCTGTGCTGTCATAATGGCCCTCATTCCGAGTTGTTCGCTCGGAGTTTTTCATCGCATCGCAGTGAAAATTCTCTAAGTGCGCATGCGCAATGTTCGCACTGCGACTGCGCCAAGTAACTTTACTATGAAGTTAGTACTTTTACTCACGGTGTTTTCATCGCTCCGGCGAACGTAGTGTGATTGACAGGAAATGGGTGTTACTGGGCGGAAACACGGCGTTTTAAGGGCGTGTGACTCAAAACGCTACCGTTTCCGGAAAAAACGCAGGCGTGTCTGGAGAAACGGTGGGAGTGCTTGGGCGAACGCTGGGTGTGTTTATGACGTCAGCCGGGACCGAAAAGCACTGAACTGATCGCACAGGCAGAGTAAGTCTGAAGCTACTCTAAAACTGCTAACTCGTTTGTGATCGCAATATTGCGCATACATCGGTCGCACATTTAAGAAGTTTAGATTCACTCCCAGTAGGCGGCGGCTTAGCGTGTGTAACTCTGCTATAATCGCCTTGCGAGCGAACAACTCGGAATGAGGGCCAATATACAGAGGGATCAGCCTGTGCTGTCATAGAATACAAGGGGAGCGGCCTGTGTTGTCATAATATACAGGGGTAGCATCCTGTGCTGTCATAATACACAGCGGGAGTGGCCTGTGTTGTCATAACATACAGGGGGAGTGGCCTGTGTTGTCATAACATACAGGGGGAGTGGCCTGTGTTGTCCTAATTTACAGGGAGAGCGGCCTGTGTTATCATAATATACAGGGGTAGCATCCTGTACTGTCATAGTATACAGGGAGAGCGGCCTGTGCTGTCATAATATACAGGGATAGCATCCTGTGCTGTCATAGTATACAGGGGGAGCGGCCTGTGCTGTCATAATATACAGGGGTAGCATCCTGTGCTGTAATAATATAAAGGAGGAGCATCCTGTACTGTCATAGTATACAGGGGGAGCGGCCTGTGCTGTCATAATATAAAGGAGGAGCATCCTGTACTGTCATAGTATACAGGGGGAGTGGCCTGTGTTGTCATAATATACAGTGGTAGCATCCTGTGCTGTCATAATATAAAGGAGGAGCATCCTGTACTGTCATAGTATACAGGGAGAGCGGCCTGTGTTGTCATAATATACAGGGGGAGCATCCTGTGTTGTCATAGTATACAGGGGGAGTGGCCTGTGTTGTCATAATATACAGGGGGAGCATCCTGTGTTGTCATAATATACAGGGGGAGCATCCTGTGTTGTCATCGTATTGAGGGAGAGTGGCCTGTGTTGTCATAATATACAGGGGTAGCAGATTATACTGTCATAGTATACAGGGTAGCATCCTGTGCTGTTATAGTATACAGGGGGTAGCATCCTGTGCTGTCATAGTATACAGGGGGAGCAGCCTGTGTTGTCATAATATACAGGGAGAGCGGCCTGTGTTGTCATAATATACAGGGGGAGCATCCTGTGTTGTCATAGTATACAGGGGGAGTGGCCTGTGTTGTCATAATATACAGGGGGAGCATCCTGTGTTGTCATAATATACAGGGGGTAGCATCCTGTGTTGTCATAATATACAGGGGGAGCATCCTGTGTTGTCATAATATACAGGGGGTAGCATCCTGTGTTGTCATAATATACAGGGGGAGCATCCTGTGTTGTCATAATATACAGGGGGTAGCATCCTGTGTTGTCATAATATACAGGGGTAGCATCCTGTGTTGTCATAATATACAGGGGGAGCATCCTGTGTTGTCATAATATACAGGGGGTAGCATCCTGTGTTGTCATAATATAAAGGAGGAGCATCCTGTACTGTCATAGTATACAGGGGGAGTGGCCTGTGTTGTCATAGTATACAGGGGGAGTGGCCTGTGTTGTCATAATATACAGGGGGAGCGGCCTGTGTTGTCATAATATACAGGGGGAGCATCCTGTGTTGTCATAATATACAGGGGGAGCATCCTGTGCTGTCATAATATACAGGGGGAGCATCCTGTATTGTCATAATATACAGGGGGAGCATCCTGTGTTGTCATAATATACAGGGCTAGCATCCTGTGCTGTCATAGTATACAGGGGGAGTGGCCTGTGTTTTCATAATATACAGGGCTAGCATCCTGTGCTGTCATAATATACAGGGGGAGCATCCTGTGTTGTCATAATATACAGGGCTAGCATCCTGTGCTGTCATAGTATACAGGGGGAGCGGCCTGTGTTGTCATAATATACAGGGGGAGCATCCTGTGTTGTCATAATATACAGGGGGTAGCATCCTGTGTTGTCATAATATAAAGGAGGAGCATCCTGTACTGTCATAGTATACAGGGGGAGTGGCCTGTGTTGTCATAGTATACAGGGGGAGTGGCCTGTGTTGTCATAATATACAGGGGGAGCATCCTGTGTTGTCATAATATACAGGGGGTAGCATCCTGTGTTGTCATAATATACAGGGGTAGCATCCTGTGCTGTCATAGTATACAGGAGGAGTGGCCTGTGTTGTCATAATATACAGGGGGAGCATCCTGTGCTGTTATAGTATACAGGCGGTAGCATCCTGTGCTGTCATAATATACAGGGGGAGCAGCCTGTGTTGTCATAATATACAGGGGTAGCATCCTGTGTTGTCATAATATACAGGGAGAGCAGCCTGTGTTGTCATAATATACAGGGGTAGCATCCTGTGTTGTCATAATATACAGGGGGAGCATCCTGTGTTGTCATAATATACAGGGAGAGCGGCCTGTGTTGTCATAATATACAGGGGTAGCATCCTGTGCTGTCATAATATACAGGAGGAGCGGCCTGTGTTGTCATAATATACAGGGGGAGCATCCTGTGTTGTCATAATATACAGGGGGAGCATCCTGTGCTGTCATAATATACAGGGGGAGCAGCCTGTGTTGTCATAATATACAGGGGTAGCATCCTGTGTTGTCATAATATACAGGGAGAGCAGCCTGTGTTGTCATAATATACAGGGGTAGCATCCTGTGTTGTCATAATATACAGGGAGAGCAGCCTGTGTTGTCATAATATACAGGGAGAGCAGCCTGTGCTGTCATAATATACAGGGGGAGCAGCCTGTGTTGTCATAATATACAGGGGTAGCATCCTGTGTTGTCATAATATACAGGGAGAGCAGCCTGTGTTGTCATAATATACAGGGAGAGCAGCCTGTGTTGTCATAATATACAGGGGGAGCATCCTGTGTTGTCATAATATACAGGGGGAGCATCCTGTGCTGTCATAATATACAGGGGGAGCAGCCTGTGTTGTCATAATATACAGGGGTAGCATCCTGTGTTGTCATAGTATACAGGGGTAGCATCCTGTGCTGTCATAATATACAGGGGGAGCATCCTGTGTTGTCATAATATACAGGGGGAGCATCCTGTGTTGTCATAATATACAGGGGGAGCATCCTGTGCTGTCATAATATACAGGGGGAGCAGCCTGTGTTGTCATAATATACAGGGGTAGCATCCTGTGTTGTCATAGTATACAGGGGTAGCATCCTGTGCTGTCATAATATACAGGGGGAGCATCCTGTGTTGTCATAATATACAGGGAGAGCAGCCTGTGTTGTCATAATATACAGGGGAAGCATCCTGTGCTGTCATAATATACAGGGGGAGCATCCTGTGTTGTCATAATATACAGGGGGAGCATCCTGTGTTGTCATAATATACAGGGGGAGCGGCCTGTGCTGTCATAATATACAGGGGTAGCATCCTGTGTTGTCATAGTATACAGGGGGAGCATCCTGTGCTGTCATAATATACAGGGGGAGCATCCTGTGTTGTCATAATATACAGGGGGAGCATCCTGTGTTGTCATAATATACAGGGGGAGCATCCTGTGTTGTCATAATATACAGGGGTAGCATCCTGTGTTGTCATAATATACAGGGAGAGCAGCCTGTGTTGTCATAATATACAGGGGGAGCATCCTGTGTTGTCATAATATACAGGGGGAACGGCCGGTGCTGTGATAATATACAGGGGGAGCATCCTGTGTTGTCATAATATACAGGGGGAGCATCCTGTGCTGTCATAATATACAGGGGGAGCATCCTGTGTTGTCATAATATACAGGGGGAGCATCCTGTGTTGTCATAATATACAGGGGGTAGCATCCTGTGTTGTCATAATATACAGGGGTAGCATCCTGTGTTGTCATAATATACAGGGGGAGCATCCTGTGTTGTCATAATATACAGGGGGAGCTGCCTGTGTTGTCATAATATACAGGGGTAGCATCCTGTGCTGTCATAATATACAGGGGGAGCATCCTGTGCTGTCATAGTATACAGGGGGAGCAGCCTGTGTTGTCATAGTATACAGGGGGAGTGGCCTGTGTTGTCATAGTATACAGGGGGAGTGGCCTGTGTTGTCATAATATACAGGGGGAGCGGCCTGTGTTGTCATAATATACAGGGGGAGCATCCTGTGTTGTCATAATATACAGGGGGAGCATCCTGTGCTGTCATAATATACAGGGGGAGCGGCCTGTGCTGTCATAATATACAGGGGGAGCATCCTGTGTTGTCATAATATACAGGGGGAGCATCCTGTGTTGTCATAATATACAGGGGTAGCATCCTGTGTTGTCATAATATACAGGGGGAGCATCCTGTGCTGTCATAATATACAGGGGGAGCAGCCTGTGTTGTCATAATATACAGGGGTAGCATCCTGTGTTGTCATAATATACAGGGAGAGCAGCCTGTGTTGTCATAATATACAGAGGGAGTGTCCTGTGTTGTCATAATATACAGGGGTAGCATCCTGTGTTGTCATAATATACAGGGGGAGCTGCCTGTGTTGTCATAATATACAGGGAGAGTGGCCTGTGCTGTCATAGTATACAGGAGGAGCGGCCTGTGCTGTCATAATATACAGGGGGAGCATCCTGTGTTGTCATAATATACAGGGAGAGCAGCCTGTGTTGTCATAATATACAGGGGGAGCATCCTGTGTTGTCATAATATACAGGGGGAGCATCCTGTGCTGTCATAATATACAGGGGGAGCAGCCTGTGTTGTCATAATATACAGGGGTAGCATCCTGTGTTGTCATAATATACAGGGAGAGCAGCCTGTGTTGTCATAATATACAGGGGGAGCATCCTGTGTTGTCATAGTATACAGGGGAAGCATCCTGTGCTGTCATAATATACAGGGGGAGCATCCTGTGTTGTCATAATATACAGGGGGAGCATCCTGTGTTGTCATAATATACAGGGGGAACGGCCGGTGCTGTGATAATATACAGGGGGAGCGGCCTGTGCTGTCATAATATACAGGGGGAGCATCCTGTGCTGTCATAATATACAGGGGGAGCATCCTGTGTTGTCATAATATACAGGGGGAGCATCCTGTGTTGTCATAGTATACAGGGGGAGCGGCCTGTGCTGTGATAATATACAGGGGGAGCATCCTGTGTTGTCATAATATACAGGGGGAGCGGCCTGTGTTGTCATAATATACAGGGGGAGCATCCTGTGTTGTCATAATATACAGGGGTAGCATCCTGTGCTGTCATAATATACAGGGGTAGCATCCTGTGCTGTCATAGTGTACAGGGGGAGCGGCATGTGTTGTCATAATATACAGGGGGAGCATCCTGTGTTGTCATAATATACAGGGGGAGCGGCCTGTGTTGTCATTGTATGCAGGGGGAGCGGCCTGTATTGTCATAATATACAGGGGTAGCATCCTGTGTTGTCATAGTATACAGGGGGAGCATCCTGTGTTGTCATAATATACAGGGGGAGCATCCTGTGTTGTCATAATATACAGGGGGAGCATCCTGTGCTGTCATAATATACAGGGGTAGCGGCCTGTGTTGTCATAATATACAGGGAGAGTGGCCTGTGCTGTCATAGTATACAGGAGGAGCGGCCTGTATTGTCATAATATACAGGGGTAGCATCCTGTGTTGTCATAGTATACAGGGGGAGCATCCTGTGCTGTCATAATATACAGGGGTAGCATCCTGTGTTGTCATAATATACAGGGGGAGCATCCTGTGTTGTCATAATATACAGGGGGGGCATCCTGTGCTGTCATAGTATACAGGGGGAGTGGCCTGTGTTGTCATAATATACAGGGGTAGCAGCCTGTGTTGTCATAATATACAGGGGGAGCATCCTGTGTTGTCATAATATACAGGGGTAGCATCCTGTGCTGTCATAGTATACAGGGGGAGTGGCCTGTGTTGTCATAATATACAGGGGTAGCGGCCTGTGTTGTCATAATATACAGGAGGAGCATCCTGTGTTGTCATAATATACAGGGGGAGCAGCCTGTGTTGTCATAATATACAGGGGGAGCATCCTGTGTTGTCATAATATACAGGGGGAGCGGCCTGTGTTGTCATAATATACAGGAGGAGCATCCTGTGTTGTCATAATATACAGGGGGAGCGGCCTGTGTTGTCATAATATACAGGAGGAGCATCCTGTGTTGTCATAATATACAGGGGGAGCAGCCTGTGTTGTCATAATATACAGGGGGAGCATCCTGTGTTGTCATAATATACAGGGGGAGCGGCCTGTGTTGTCATAATATACAGGGGTAGCATCCTGTGTTGTCATAATATACAGGGGGAGCATCCTGTGTTGTCATAGTATACAGGGGGAGTGGCCTGTGTTGTCATAATATACAGGGGGAGCGGCCTGTGTTGTTATAATATACAGGGATAGCATCCTGTGTTGTCATAATATACAGAGGGAGCGGCCTGTGTTGTCATAATATACAGGGGGAGCGGCCTGTGTTGTCATAATATACAGGGGTAGCATCCTGTGTTGTCATAATATACAGGGGGAGCGGCCTGTGTTGTCATAATATACAGGGGTAGCATCCTGTGTTGTCATAATATACAGGGGGAGCATCCTGTGTTGTCATAGTATACAGGGGGAGTGGCCTGTGTTGTCATAATATACAGGGGGAGCATCCTGTGCTGTCATAGTATACAGGGGGAGCGGCCTGTGTTGTCATAATATACAGGGGTAGCATCCTGTGTTGTCATAATATACAGGGGGAGCATCCTGTGTTGTCATAGTATACAGGGGGAGTGGCCTGTGTTGTCATAATATACAGGGGGAGCGGCCTGTGTTGTCATAGTATACAGGGGGAGCGGCCTGTGTTGTCATAATATACAGGGGGAGCATCCTGTGTTGTCATAGTATACAGGGGGAGTGGCCTGTGTTGTCATAATATACAGGGGGAGCATCCTGTGCTGTCATAGTATACAGGGGGAGCGGCCTGTGTTGTCATAATATACAGGAGGAGCATCCTGTGTTGTCATAATATACAGGGGGAGCAGCCTGTGTTGTCATAATATACAGGGGGAGCATCCTGTGTTGTCATAATATACAGGGGGAGCGGCCTGTGTTGTCATAATATACAGGAGGAGCATCCTGTGTTGTCATAATATACAGGGGGAGCGGCCTGTGTTGTCATAATATACAGGAGGAGCATCCTGTGTTGTCATAATATACAGGGGGAGCGGCCTGTGTTGTCATAATATACAGGGGTAGCATCCTGTGTTGTCATAATATACAGGGGGAGCATCCTGTGTTGTCATAGTATACAGGGGGAGTGGCCTGTGTTGTCATAATATACAGGGGGAGCGGCCTGTGTTGTTATAATATACAGGGATAGCATCCTGTGTTGTCATAATATACAGAGGGAGCGGCCTGTGTTGTCATAATATACAGGGGGAGCGGCCTGTGTTGTCATAATATACAGGGGTAGCATCCTGTGTTGTCATAATATACAGGGGGAGCGGCCTGTGTTGTCATAATATACAGGGGTAGCATCCTGTGTTGTCATAATATACAGGGGGAGCATCCTGTGTTGTCATAGTATACAGGGGGAGTGGCCTGTGTTGTCATAATATACAGGGGGAGCATCCTGTGCTGTCATAGTATACAGGGGGAGCGGCCTGTGTTGTCATAATATACAGGGGTAGCATCCTGTGTTGTCATAATATACAGGGGGAGCATCCTGTGTTGTCATAGTATACAGGGGGAGTGGCCTGTGTTGTCATAATATACAGGGGGAGCGGCCTGTGTTGTCATAGTATACAGGGGGAGCGGCCTGTGTTGTCATAATATACAGGGGGAGCATCCTGTGTTGTCATAGTATACAGGGGGAGTGGCCTGTGTTGTCATAATATACAGGGGGAGCATCCTGTGCTGTCATAGTATACAGGGGGAGCGGCCTGTGTTGTCATAATATACAGGGGGAGCATCCTGTGTTGTCATAGTATACAGGGGGAGTGGCCTGTGTTGTCATAATATACAGGGGGAGCATCCTGTGCTGTCATTGTTAGTTAGGACTTCGTGGGGCTATGGGGTGGGAGTAGGAACCAACTCTAGAAGTTAATGGCTCTCTACTCCGCTGACAGGACACTGAGCTCCTGAGGGTGCTGATCACAAGCCCACAAGGCGACAGCTGTCTCCCGAAGCACGGCCGCCACCCCCTAACAGAGCCAGAAGAAAGAAGAGTGGTGATTATAGCGCCGGCGGCCCGGTTAGCGGGTCACCAGCGGGTATGGCGGCACAAGCGTGGGAGCGCAGCTCTTACAGGCTGTGCTCCAGGAAGGCTCAGCAACACACAGTGTAGGGACTTTGAGGAGCGTCCTGAGCCAGCACCGGATAAACCCTACACTGGTCACGCAGCTAACAGGGGCTAATCCTCCTGTTATCACTAAAATCCTCAGGCCAGTATAAACAATTAGTGCGGGAAGACGCGCCATTACACAGGGGGCGGGGCTTTTCAGAGCACTCACCAGCGCCATTTTCTCCCTGCAGATCACAGGAAGAGACGCTGACAGGGAGCGCTGCCCTCCACATAACTCCAGCATACCTCTGCGGTACCGGGGGAGTGAGGGGGGGGGGGGGAGTGTATAATAACTGCCTACAGGGGCGCTGTGTGGCTGGCTCCTTATTCTCTGTGACTCTCTGAAGGTACTCTGGGGGAAACTGTGTCTGACGTGTGTGTGTGTGTGTGTGTGTGTAAGTGTGTGTGTGTGTGTGTGTGTGTATATCCACATTACCATGTCTAAGGACTCTGTGTCCTGTGCTGCAGAGTGTGTATCTTCTCCTGAGGAGTCTATTCCATGTACTCAGGACTGCAATGTGCTGTCTCACCTTTCTGACTCCAAACCCCCATGGGTGGATTCTTTAAGGGGAATGATATCCCAGATTTCAACAAGGATGTCACATACTGAGAAAGAGACGCAGGTTTTGAGACAATCTGTAGTGGGTTTGAAGTATTCAGCTCTCACTACATACCCACAAAAACGTACACTTGCCCAGATAATGCAAGCTGACACTGATACCGACTCTGATACAGGGGACGGTGATGGGGATATGCAGGGGGGGATGCATCCATTGCTAAAGGGGTGCAGCTAATGATTGAAGCCATTACGGACATTTTACATATTACTGAGAAGGTTCCTGAGCAGGTAGAGGAATCTTATTTTACAGAAAGTAAGAAATCCTCGCTTACCTTCCTGGCTTCTAAGGAGTTAACTTCTTTGTTTGAAAAATCCTGGGAAAAAAACAGAGAAAAAAATCCAGATCCCCAAAAGGGTTCTCATTGCTTTCCCTTCCCCTGAAGAGGATAGGAAGAAGTGGGAAAACCCACCTATAGTAGACGCTTCTGTATCTAGGCTGTCTAAAAAGGTGGTTTTACCTGTCCCTGGTTCAACCACTTTAAAAGAGCAGGCTGATCGCAAGATTGAGACTACGCTCAAATCAATATACACTGCTACAGGCGTGGCTTTAAGGCCCACTATTACTTGTGCGTGGATTTCTAAAGCCACAGTAAAGTGGTCAGGCACCATACTAGAGGACTTAGACACTATGGATAGGAGTGATATTGACTTGTTTTTGCGTCACATACAGGATTCTGCAGGTTTCATGGTGGAGGCCATGAAGGACCTTGGCATGCTGAACACAAGGGCTACTTCCATGGCAGTCTCGGCACGCATAGGACTCTGGCTATGCCAATGGTCTGCAGATGCAGAATCCAATAAAAGTGTGGAGAACCTACCCTTCACAGGTCAGGCTCTGTTTGGGGACACATTGGATGCGTGGATCTCCACGGCAACTGCAAGTAAGTTAACCTTTCTTCCCTCAGCAGCACCACCGGCTAGGAAATCTTATCCTACGTCTTCACTGCAGTCCTTATGGACCGCAAAAGTTAAAAAGTCCAAACCCCTTTCCACTGTCTTTAGAGGAGGTGGGGGAAAATCCAAAAACCTGCAACAACAGGTTCTAAGGAACAGAAACC
Source organism: Pseudophryne corroboree (assembly GCF_028390025.1). NCBI lineage: Eukaryota > Metazoa > Chordata > Amphibia > Anura > Myobatrachidae > Pseudophryne > Pseudophryne corroboree. The sequence goes on from NW_026970447.1 coordinate 154,072, forward strand.
AGTTTCTGCTTCCTCAAAGTCTTCAGCATGATGGTGGACCTCCCAGCCTGGAGATAGTACAGGTGGGAGCAAGACTAAAGGATTTCAGTCACATCTAGACATCATCATGCCTAGACCCATGGGTAAAGGATATTCTTGCCCGGGGGTACAGACTGGAGATTCAAGTGTTCCCACCTCACAGATTCTTCAAATCAGGCTTACCAGCTTCGCTGATAGAAAGTGCTATCTTACAGGAAGCCATTCAAGAATTGGTACAAACAATTGTCATTGGTCCAGTTCCACCTTACCCGAAAACCAAGGGTTATTATGCAAACCTGTTTGTGGTACCAAAACCGGACGGTTCAGTAAGGCCCATATTGAACCTGAAGTCATTGAACCCCTACTTGAGGGAATTCAAATTCAAGATGGAGTCTCTGAGAGCGGTGATCTCAGGTCTGGAGGAGGGGGAATTCCTGGCATCCCATGATATCAAGGATGCATACCTTCACATTCCGATCTGGCCACCTCACCAGGCTTATCTAAGATTTATGCTGCTGGACTGTCACTATCAGTTCCAGGCATTGCCATTTGCCTCTCCACAGAACCGAGGGTGTTCACCAAGGTCATGGCAGAGATGATGCTACTCCTCCGCAAGCAGGGAGTGAACATAATTCCATATCTGGACGATCTGCTGATAAAAGCATCTTCCAGGAAGAGGATGTTACGGAGTATTGCTCTCTCAACTCGACTACTCCAGGATCATGGGTGGATCCTGAACCTTCCAAAGTCACATTTGGAGCCGACAAGGAGACTGCCCTTCCTGGGGATGATACTTGACACGGAAGTGCAGAGGGTGTTTCTACTGGTGGAAAAAGCGCTGGTGATCCAATCAATGGTATGGGATGTCCTGAAGCCAGACCGGGTATCGGTTCATCAGTGCATTCGCCTTCTGGGGAAGATGGTAGCCTCCTACTAGGCTTTACAGTACGGAAGATTCCATGCGCAGTCCTTCCAGCTGGATCTCCTGGACACATGGTTGGGATCACATCTTCACATGCACCAGCTGATACGCCTGTCGCTAAAAGCCAGAATTTCACTCCTCTGGTGGCTGCAAACTTCTCACCTACTCGAGGGCTGCAGGTTCGGAATTCAGAATTGGATCCTTCTAACCACGGATGCAAGTCTCAGAGGTTGGGGAGCAGTCACCCAAGGGGAAAACTTACAAGGAAAGTGGTCAAGTCTGTAATCCATCCTTCTGATAAACATTCTGGAACTAAGGGCCATATACAACGGCCTTCTACATGTGGCACATCTACTGCAAGATCAGGCCATTCAGGTTCAGTCTGACAATGTAACGGCAGTGTCCTACATAAACCGACAGGGTGGAACGAAGAGCAGAGCAGCAATGTCAGAGGTAACAAGAATCCTCCTCTGGGCAGAAAAGTGGCACTGTCAGCAATCTTCATTCCAGGAGTAGACAACTGGGAAGCGTACTTCCTCAGCAGACACAATCTCCATCCAGGAGAATGGGGCCTCCACCCGGAGGTGTTCACAGAGGTGACAAGCCGATGGGGTGTACCTCAGATAGACATGATGACCTCTCGCCTCAACAAGAAGCTTCGGAGGTCGAGAGGCCCACAAGCAGTGGCGGTGGACGCACTGGTAACTCCGTGGTCATTCCAGTCAGTGTAGGTGTTCCCTCCACTTTCACTCATCCCAAGGATTCTCAAACTAATAAAAAAGAACAAGAGTTCTGGCGATCCTCATTGCTCCGGACTGGCCAAGAAGGGCTTGGTACGCGGATCTACTGGAATTACTACTGGATGATCCAAGGCCTCTTCCTCTTCGAAAGGACCTTCTGCAACAGGGGCCGTTCACCTTTCAAGACTTACCGGGGCTACGTTTGACGGCATGGAGGTTGAACAACAGATCTTAGCTCGGAAAGGCATTCCGAACAAGGTCATTCCTACCCTGATACAGACTAGGAAGGGAGTAACATCTAAACATTACCATCGGATTTGGAAAAAGTATGTGTCTTGGTGTGAATCCAAGAAGTTTCCTACGGTGGAGTTTCAACTGGGACGGTTTCTCCTCTTTCTGCAAGCAGGTGTGGATGTGGGCCTACGCTTGGGCTCCATAAAGGTCCAGATTTTAGCCTTGTCCGTTTTCTTCCAGAAACAATTGACTGCTCTCGCTGAGGTTCAGACTTTCTTGAAAGGGGTTCTGCACATCCAACCACCCTTTGTGCCTCCTACGGCATCTTGGAATCTTAATGTGGTGCTGCAGTACCTGCAATCGGATTGGTTTGAGCCTTTACAGGAGATGGACATTAAGTTTCTTACTTGGAAGGCGGTCACACTGTTGGCCTTGGCTTCTGCTAGACGTGTGTCAGAATTTGGTGCATTGTCATGCAAGAGTCCCTACTTGATTTTTACAGCTTTTCATATCAACCAACCTATTGTGATGCCAGTGGGAGGGCTTTGAAAATATATGTGAAGAGAACTTCTCGTCACAGGAAGTCGGACGCTCTGCTTGTCCTTTGTGATCCCATCAAGGTTATTATTATTATTATTATTATACAGGGAGAGCAGCCTGTGGTAACCTATTAATATTACTATACAGGGGTAGCAGCCTGTGGTGTCCTGTTGTTGTTGTTGTTGTTGTTGTTATTATTATTATTATTATTATTATTATACAGAGGGAGTAGCCTGGGGTGTCCTGTTATTACTATTATTATTATTATTATTATTATACAGGGGGAGCAGCCGGTGGTAACCTGTTATTACTATTATTATTTCTCTGACGTCCTAGTGGATGCTGGGACTCCGTAAGGACCAGGGGGATAGCGGCTCCGCAGGAGACAGGGCACAAGAATAAAAGCTTTAGGATCAGGTGGTGTGCACTGGCTCCTCCCCCTATGACCCTCCTCCAAGCCTCAGTTAGATTTTTGTGCCCGGCCGAGAAGGGTGCAGGCTAGGTGGCTCTCCTAAAGAGCTGCTTAGAATAAAAGTTTAAATTTAGGTTTTCTTATTTTCAGTGAGTCCTGCTGGCAACAGGCTCACTGCATCGTGGGACTAAGGGGAGAAGAAGCGAACTCACCTGCGTGCAGAGTGGATTGGGCTTCTTAGGCTACTGGACATTAGCTCCAGAGGGACGATCACAGGTACAGCCTGGATGGGTCACCGGAGCCGCGCCGCCGTCCCCCTTACAGAGCCAGAAGAGACGAAGAGGTCCGGTGAAATCGGCGGCAGAAGACGATCCTGTCTTCAGACTAAGGTAGCGCACAGCACCGCAGCTGTGCGCCATTGCTCTCAGCACACTTCACACTCCGGTCACTGAGGGTGCAGGGCGCTTGGGGGGGAGCGCCCTGAGACGCAATATAAGAGATATTACCTTAGGTGGCAAAAGAATACATCACATATAGCTCCTGGGCTATATGGATGTATTTTAACCCCTGCCATTTTTACACAAAAAAGCGGGAGATAAGGACGTTGTGAAGGGGCGGAGCCTATCTCCTCAGCACACAAGCGCCATTTTCCCTCACAGCTCCGCTGGAAGGACGGGCTCCCTGACTCTCCCCTGCAGTCCTGCTTCAGAATCAAGGTAAAAAAGAGAAGGGGGGGCATTTTTGGCAGCAAATAACAATAATCAGCAGCTATAAGGGAATAACACTTATATAAGGTTATCCCTGTATATATATATATAGCGCTGGGTGTGTGCTGGCAGACTCTCCCTCTGTCTCTCCAAAGGGCTCGTGGGGTCCTGTCCTCTATCAGAGCATTCCCGGTGTGTGTGCTGTGTGTCGGTACGTGGGTGTCGACATGTATGAGGAGGAAAATGATGTGGAGGCGGAGCAATTGCCTGCGTTAGTGATGTCACCCCCTAGGGAGTCGACACCTGACTGGATGATCGTATTTAAACAGTTAAGTGATAATGTCAGCACTTTACAAAAAACTGAGACAGCCGGCAAATCAATTAGTGCCTGTCCAGGCGTCTCAGACACCGTCAGGGGCCCTAAAACGCCCGTTACCTCAGTGGGTCGACACAGACCCAGACACAGATACTGAGTCTAGTGTCGACGGTGATGAGTCAAACGTAATGTCCAGTAGGGCCACACGTTACATGATCACGGCAATGAAAGAGGCATTGAACATTTCTGACACTACAAGTACCACTAAGAAGGGTATTATGTGGGGTGTGAAAAAACTACCAATAGTTTTTCCTGAGTCAGATGAAATTAATGAGGTGTGTGATAAAGCGTGGGTTTCCCCTGACAAAAAACTGCTAATTTCTAATAAATTATTGGCACTATATCCTTTCCCGCCTGAGGTTAGGACGCGTTGGGAAACACCCCCTAGGGTAGATAAGGCGATCACACGTTTATCTAAACAAGTAGCGTTACCGTCTCCTGATACGGCCACCCTCAAAGAACCAGCTGATAGAAGGCTGGAAAATATCCTAAAAAGTATATACACACATACTGGTGTTATACTGCGACCAGCAATCGCTTCAGCCTGGATGTGCAGTGCTGGAGTAGCGTGGTCGGATTCCCTGACTGAAAATATTGATACCCTGGATAGGGACAATATATTGTTAACTATAGAGCATTTGAAGGATGCATTACTATATATGCGTGATGCACAGAGGGATATTTGCACCCTGGCATCAAGAGTAAGTGCTATGTCCATTTCTGCCAGAAGAGCGTTATGGACGCGACAGTGGTCAGGGGATGCGGATTCCAAACGACATATGGAAGTATTGCCGTATAGAGGGGAGGAGTTATTTGGGGCTGGTCTATCGGACCTGGTGGCCGCGGCAACGGCTGGAAAGTCCACCTTTTTACCCCAGGTCACTTCACATCAGCAGAAAAAGACACCGTCTTTCCAAACCCAGTCCTTTCGTTCCCATAAATACAAGCGAGCAAAAGGCCACTCTTTTCTGCCCCGCGGCAGAGGAAGGGGAAAAAGACTGCACCATGCAGCCGCTTCCCAGGAGCAGAAGCCCTCCCCTGCTTCTGCCAAGTCTTCAGCATGACGCTGGGGCTTTACAAGCAGACTCAGACATGGTGGGGGCCCGTCTCAAGAATTTCAACGCGCAGTGGGCTCACTCGCAAGTGGACCCCTGGATTCTACAGGTAGTGTCGCAGGGGTACAAACTGGAATTCGAGGCGTCTCCCCCTCGCCGGTTCCTGAAGTCTGCTCTACCAAAGTCTCCCTCAGACAGGGAGGCAGTTTTGGAAGCCATTCACAAGCTGTATTCCCAGCAGGTGATAATCAAGGTACCCCTCTTACAACAGGGAAAGGGGTATTATTCCACGCTGTTTGTGGTACCGAAGCCGGACGGCTCGGTGAGACCAATTTTTAATCTGAAATCCTTGAACACTTACATAAAAAGGTTCAAATTCAAGATGGAGTCACTCAGAGCGGTGATAGCGAACCTGGAAGAAGGGGACTATATGGTGTCTCTGGACATCAAGGATGCTTATCTCCACGTCCCAATCTACCCTTCTCACCAAGGGTATCTCAGGTTTGTAGTACAAAACTGTCATTATCAGTTTCAGACGCTGCCGTTTGGGTTGTCCACGGCACCTCGGTGCTTTACCAAGGTAATGGCCGAAATGATGATTCTTCTTCGAAGAAAAGGCATCTTAATTATCCCTTACTTGGACGATCTCCTGATAAGGGCAAGGTCCAGGGAACAGTTAGAAGTCGCAGTAGCACTATCTCAGGTAGTGTTACGTCAGCACGGGTGGATCCTAAATATTCCAAAATCGCAGCTGATTCCAACGACGCGTCTTCTGTTCCTAGGAATGATTCTGGACACAGTCCAGAAGAAGGTGTTTCTCCCGGAGGAGAAGGCCAGTGAGTTATCCGAGCTAGTCAGGAACCTCCTAAAACCTGCCCAGGTGTCAGTGCATCAGTGCACGAGGGTCCTGGGAAAAATGGTGGCTTCTTACGAAGCGATTCCATTCGGAAGATTCCATGCAAGAACATTTCAGTGGGATCTACTGGACAAATGGTCCGGATCGCATCTTCAGATGCATCAGCGGATAACCCTGTCACCAAGGACAAGGGTGTCTCTTCTGTGGTGGCTGCAGAGTGCTCATCTACTAGAGGGCCGCAGATTTGGCATTCAGGATTGGATCCTGGTGACCACGGATGCAAGCCTGAGAGGCTGGGGAGCAGTCACACAGGGAAGAAATTTCCAGGGCTTGTGGTCAAGCATGGAAACATCTCTTCATATAAACATTCTGGAACTAAGGGCCATTTACAATGCCCTAAGTCAAGCGAAACCCCTGCTTCAGGGTCAGGCGGTGTTGATCCAATCGGACAACATCACGTCAGTCGCCCACGTAAATGATGGCGTCCCGTCTAAACAAAAAAACTAGACAGGTATTGCGCCAGGTCAAGGGACCCTCAGGCAATAGCGGTGGACGCTCTGGTAACACCGTGGGTGTACCAGTCAGTGTATGTGTTCCCTCCTCTGCCTCTCATACCAAAAGTACTGAGAATCATAAGAAGGAGAGGAGTAAGAACTATACTCGTGGCTCCGGATTGGCCAAGGAGGACTCGGTACCCGGAACTTCAAGAGATGATCACGGAGGACCCGTGGCCTCTACCTCTAAGAAGGGACTTGCTCCAGCAAGGTCCCTGTCTGTTCCAAGACTTACCGCGGCTGCGTTTGACGGCATGGCGGTTGAACGCCGGATCCTGAAGGAAAAAGGCATTCCAGATGAAGTCATCCCTACCCTGGTCAAGGCCAGGAAGGATGTAACCGCAAAACATTATCACCGCATTTGGCGAAAATATGTTGCGTGGTGTGAGGCCAGGAAGGCCCCTACAGAGGAATTTCAACTGGGTCGTTTCCTCCATTTCCTGCAAACAGGACTGTCTATGGGCCTAAAATTAGGGTCCATTAAGGTTCAAATTTCGGCCCTGTCGATTTTCTTCCAAAAAGAACTGGCTTCAGTACCTGAAGTTCAGACATTTGTAAAAGGGGTACTGCATATACAGCCTCCTTTTGTGCCTCCAGTGGCACCTTGGGATCTCAATGTTGTGTTGAGGTTCCTAAAGTCACATTGGTTCGAACCACTCACCACTGTGGACTTAAAATATCTCACATGGAAGGTGACGATGCTGTTAGCCCTGTCTTCAGCTAGGCGTGTGTCAGAATTGGCGGCTTTATCGTATAAAAGCCCTTACTTAATATTTCATTCTGACAGGGCAGAATTGAGGACTCGTCCTCAATTTCTACCTAAGGTGTTTTCTGCTTTTCACATGAACCTACCTATTGTGGTACCTGCGGCTACTAGGGACTTGGAGGACTCCAAGTTGCTTGACGTGGTCAGGGCCCTGAAAATATATGTTTCCAGGACGGCTGGAGTCAGGAAATCTGACTCGTTGTTTATCCTGTATGCACCCAACAAACTGGGTGCTCCTGCTTCTAAGCAGACGATTGCTCGTTGGATTTGTAGTACAATTCAACTTGCTCATTCTGTGGCAGGCCTGCACAGCCAAAATCGGTAAAAGCCCATTCCACAAGGAAAGTGGGTTCATCTTGGGCGGCTGCCCGAGGGGTCTCGGCTTTTCAACTTTGCCGAGCAGCTACTTGGTCAGGGGCAAACACGTTTGCTAAATTCTATAAATTTGATACCCTGGCTGATGAGGACCTGGAGTTCTCTCATTCGGTGCTGCAGAGTCATCCGCACTCTCCCGCCCGTTTGGGAGCTTTGGTATAATCCCCATGGTCCTTACGGAGTCCCAGCATCCACTAGGACGTCAGAGAAAATAAGATTTTACTTACCGATAAATCTATTTCTCGTAGTCTGTAGTGGATGCTGGGCGCCCATCCCTAGTGCGGATTGTCTGCAATACTTGTATATAGTTATTGTTACAAAAATTCGGGTTATTATTGTTGTGAGCCATCTTTTCAGAGGCTCCTTCGTTTTATCATGCTGTTAACTGGGTTCAGATCACAAGTTGTACGGTGTGATTGGTGTGGCTGGTATGAGTCTTACCCGGGATTCAATATCCTTCCTTATTATGTACGCTCGTCCGGGCACAGTATCCTAACTGAGGCTTGGAGGAGGGTCATAGGGGGAGGAGCCAGTGCACACCACCTGATCCTAAAGCTTTTATTCTTGTGCCCTGTCTCCTGCGGAACCGCTATCCCCCTGGTCCTTACGGAGTCCCAGCATCCACTACGGACTACGAGAAATAGATTTATCGGTAAGTAAAATCTTATTTATTATTATTATACAGGGGGAGCAGCCTGTGATGTCCTGTTATTATTATTATACAGGGGGAGCAGCCTGTGGTGTATGTTATTATTATTATTATTATTATTATTTATTATTATACAGGGGGAGCAGCCTGTGGTAACCTGTTAATATTACTATACAGGGGGATCAGCCTATGGGGTCCTGTTGTTGTTGTTATTATTATTATTGTTATTATACAGAGGGAGGAGCCTATGGGGTCCTGTTGTTATTATTATACAGGGGAAGCAGGCTGTGGTGTCCTGTTGTTGTTGTTGTTGTTGTTGTTATTATTATTATTATACAGGGGGGAAGCAGCCTGTGATGTCCTGTTGTTGTTGTTGTTGTTGTTGTTGTTGTTATACAGAAGGGAGCAGCACGTTGTGTCCTATTATTATTATTTTTTTGCTGAGGGAGCAGCCTGTGGTGTAATTTTATTATTACTATAAAGGGAGAGCAGAATGGGTTGTCCTGTTGTTATTAGTGTTATACAGAGGGAGCAGGTTTTTGTGTATGGTTATTATTGTACAGGGACAGCGGCTTGTGGTGTCCTGGTATTATTATTATACATTGGGAGTGTTGGTGATGTCCTACAATACAGGAGGAATGGTCTGAGGTGTCCTGATTTAAAGACATCTGTTATTATTTTTATACTGTGTCGTTATTGTTAATATTATAACTATTATTATTAATTTTATTATATGTAGTTGTGGGAATTGAAAATATTGCTCAAATTCCAGGTTATATTAAAGCAGAGACCATAATATCCCTGGCATGAGTAACAGATGATAATTGCAGCAGTGTGAATCAAATGTATATCAGACTCCTGGGAGCATCACTGCGACATCACTTATATCTATTGTAATAAAGGGACATGACTGGGGAGGTGAGGGGATCTGGGAGCATCACAGTGACAACACTTATATCTATAGTAATAATACAGGGACATGACTGGGGAGGTGAGGGTATCTGGGAGCAACACAGTGACATCACTTATATATATATAGTAATAATACAGGCACATGACTGGAGAGGTGAGGGGATCTGGGAATGTCACAATGACTTTACTTATATCTATAGTAATAATACAGAGACGTGACTGGGGAGGTGAGGGGATCTGGGAATGTCACTGTGACGTCACTTACATCTATAGTAATAATACAGGGACATGACTGAAGAGGTGAGGGGATCTGGGAGCGTCACAGTGACATCACTTATATCTGTAGTAATAATACAGGTACATGACTGGGGAGGTGAGGGGGTCTGAGAGTGTCACAGTAACATCACATATCTGTAGTAATAATACAGGGACATGACTGGTAAGGTGAGTGGATCTGGAAGCATCACAGTTACATCACTTAAATCTATAGTTATAATACATGGGCATGACTGGGGAGGTGAAGGGATCTGGGAACAACACTGTGACATCACTTGTATCTATAGTAATAATACAGGGACATGACTGGGGAGGTTAGGAGATCTGGGAATGTCACAGTGACATTACTTATATGTCTAGTAATAATACGGGGACATAATTGAGGAGATGAGGGGATCTGGGAGTATTTACAGTGATAGTGATGTCTCCCCCATTTCGCAGGATTACACAGTAGTTTGGAAGACATCCGGTGAGCATGAGACACCCAGCAGCCATCTTTGTGTGTCAGGCGGACTAAGCATTACCCAGAGCCCCATCACGGTGCCTCCACCTCACTCACTGAAACAGTGACCAGAAGTTCCTGAAACTCACCAACAAGATCATTCAGCTGCTGACTGGAGAGGTGACTGCTGGAAATAGGGCATTATACAATAACACCAGGGGACGTGCCTGAGTGATGACTGGAGAGGTGACTGCTGGGAATGGGACATTATACAGTAACACCAGGGGATGTGTCTTGGTGATAACTGGAGAAGGGACTGCTGGGAATGGGACATTATACAGTAAAACCAGAGGACATATCCGGTTGATGACTGGAGAGGTGACTGCTGGGAATGGGGCATTATACAGTAACACCAGTGGACGTGTCTCGGTGATGACTGAAGATGTGACCGCCGGGAATGAGACATTATACAGTAACACCAGTGAATGTGTCTGGGTGATGACTTGAGAGGTGACTGCTGGGAATGGGGCATTATACAGTAACACTCGGGAACGTGTCTGGGTGATGACTGGAAGTGTGATTGCTGGGACTGGGGCATTATACAGTAACACTAGCGGACTTGTCTGGGTGATGACTGGGGAGGTGACTGCTGGGAATGGGGCATTATACAGTAACACCAGGGGATGTGTCTGGGTGATGACTGGAAAAAAGACTGCTGGGAATGGGGCATTATACAGTAACACCGGGGGATGTGTATGGGTGATGACTGGAGAGGTGACCGCTGGGAATGGGGCAATATACAGTAACACCAGGGGATGTGTCTGGATGATGACTGGAGAGGTGACTGCTGGGAATGAGGCATTATACAGTAACACCGGGGGATGTGTCTGGGTGATGATTGGAGAGGTGACTGCTGGGAATGGGGCATAATACAGTAATACTGGTAGACGTGTCTGGATGATGACTGCGGAGGTGACTGCCAGGAATGGGGCATTATACAGTAACACAGAGGGACGTGTCTGGATGATGACTGGAGAGGTGACTGCTGGGAATGAGGCATTATACAGTAACACCGGTGGACGTGTCTGGATGATGAACGCGGAGATGACTGCCGGGAATGAGGCATTATACCGTAACACCAGGGGATGTGTCTGGGTGATGACTGAGGAGGTGACTGCTGGGAATGGGGCATTATACAGTAACACCAGGGGATGTGTCTGGATGATGACTGGAGAGGTGACTGCTGGGAATGGGACATTATACAGTAACACCAGGGGATGTGTCTGAGTGATGGCTGGAGAGGTGACTGCTGGGAAAGGGAAATTATACAGTAACATGCAGATGTGTCTGGGTGATGACTGGGGAGGTGACTGCTGGGAATGGGGCATTATACAGTAACACTGGGGGATGTGTCTGGGTGATGACTGGAGAGGTGACCGCTGGGAATGGGGCAATATACAGTAACACCAGGGGATGTGTCTGGATGATGACTGGAGAGGTGACTGCTGGGAATGAGGCATTATACAGTAACACCGGGGGACGTGTCTGGGTTCTGACTGGGGAGGTGACTGCCGGGAATGAGGCATTGTACAGTAATACCGGGGGACGTGTCTGGGTGGTGACTGGAGAGGTGACTGCTGGGAAAGGGAAATTATACAGTAACATGCAGATGTGTCTGGGTGATGACTGGGGAGGTGACTGCTGGGAATGGGGCATTATACAGTAACACCGGGAGATGTGTCTGGGTGATGACTGGAGAGGTGACTGCTGGGAATGGGACATTATACAGTAACACCAGCGGATGTCTGGGTGATGACTGGAGAGGTGACCGCTGGGAATGGGGCAATATACAGTAACCCCAGGGGATGTGTCTGGGTGATGACTGGGGAGGTGACTGCTGGGAATGGGGCATTATACAATAACACCAGGGGATGTGTCTGGGTGATGACTGGAAAAAAGACTGCTGGGAATGGGGCATTATACAGTAACACCGGGGGATGTGTATGGGTCATGACTGGAGAGGTGACCGCTGGGAATGGGGCAATATACAGTAACACCAGGGGATGTGTCTGGATGATGACTGGAGAGGTGACTGCTGGGAATGAGGCATTATACAGTAACACCGGGGGATGTGTCTGGGTGATGATTGGAGAGGTGACTGCTGGGAATGGGGCATAATACAGTAATACTGGTAGACGTGTCTGGATGATGACTGCGGAGGTGACTGCCAGGAATGGGGCATTATACAGTAACACCGAGGGACGTGTCTGGATGATGACTGGAGAGGTGACTGCTGGGAATGAGGCATAATACAGTAACACCGGTGGACGTGTCTGGATGATGAACGCGGAGGTGACTGCCGGGAATGAGGCATTATACCGTAACACCAGGGGATGTGTCTGGGTGATGACTGAGGAGGTGACTGCTGGGAATGGGGCATTATACAGTAACACCAGGGGATGTGTCTGGATGATGACTGGAGAGGTGACTGCTGGGAATGGGACATTATACAGTAACACCAGGGGATGTGTCTGGGTGATGACTGGAGAGGTGACTGCTGGGAATGGGACATTATACAGTAACACCGGGGGACGTGTCTGGGTTCTGACTGGGGAGGTGACTGCCGGGAATGAGGCATTGTACAGTAATACTGGGGGACGTGTCTGGGTGGTGACTGGAGAGGTGACTGCTGGGAAAGGGAAATTATACAGTAACATGCAGATGTGTCTGGGTGATGACTGGGGAGGTGACTGCTGGTAATGGGGCATTATACAGTAACACCGGGAGATGTGTCTGGGTGATGACTGGAGAGGTGACTGCAGGGAATGGGACATTATACAGTAACACCAGCGGATGTCTGGGTGATGACCGGAGAGGTGACCGCTGGGAATGGGGCAATATACAGTAACACCAGGGGATGTGTCTGGGTGATGACTGGGGAGGTGACTGCCAGGAATGGGGCATTATACAGTAACACCGAGGGACGTGTCTGGATGATGACTGGAGAGGTGACTGCTGGGAATGAGGCATTATACAGTAACACCGGTGGACGTGTCTGGATGATGAACGCGGAGATGACTGCCGGGAATGAGGCATTATACCGTAACACCAGGGGATGTGTCTGGGTGATGACTGAGGAGGTGACTGCTGGGAATGGGGCATTATACAGTAACACCAGGGGATGTGTCTGGATGATGACTGGAGAGGTGACTGCTGGGAATGGGACATTATACAGTAACACCAGGGGATGTGTCTGAGTGATGGCTGGAGAGGTGACTGCTGGGAAAGGGAAATTATACAGTAACATGCAGATGTGTCTGGGTGATGACTGGGGAGGTGACTGCTGGGAATGGGGCATTATACAGTAACACTGGGGGATGTGTCTGGGTGATGACTGGAGAGGTGACCGCTGGGAATGGGGCAATATACAGTAACACCAGGGGATGTGTCTGGATGATGACTGGAGAGGTGACTGCTGGGAATGAGGCATTATACAGTAACACCGGGGGACGTGTCTGGGTTCTGACTGGGGAGGTGACTGCCGGGAATGAGGCATTGTACAGTAATACCGGGGGACGTGTCTGGGTGGTGACTGGAGAGGTGACTGCTGGGAAAGGGAAATTATACAGTAACATGCAGATGTGTCTGGGTGATGACTGGGGAGGTGACTGCTGGGAATGGGGCATTATACAGTAACACCGGGAGATGTGTCTGGGTGATGACTGGAGAGGTGACTGCTGGGAATGGGACATTATACAGTAACACCAGCGGATGTCTGGGTGATGACTGGAGAGGTGACCGCTGGGAATGGGGCAATATACAGTAACACCAGGGGATGTGTCTGGGTGATGACTGGGGAGGTGACTGCTGGGAATGGGGCATTATACAGTAACACCAGGGGATGTGTCTGGGTGATGACTGGAAAAAAGACTGCTGGGAATGGGGCATTATACAGTAACACCGGGGGATGTGTATGGGTGATGACTGGAGAGGTGACCGCTGGGAATGGGGCAATATACAGTAACACCAGGGGATGTGTCTGGATGATGACTGGAGAGGTGACTGCTGGGAATGAGGCATTATACAGTAACACCGGGTGATGTGTCTGGGTGATGATTGGAGAGGTGACTGCTGGGAATGGGGCATAATACAGTAATACTGGTAGACGTGTCTGGATGATGACTGCGGAGGTGACTGCCAGGAATGGGGCATTATACAGTAACACCGAGGGACGTGTCTGGATGATGACTGGAGAGGTGACTGCTGGGAATGAGGCATAATACAGTAACACCGGTGGACGTGTCTGGATGATGAACGCGGAGGTGACTGCCGGGAATGAGTCATTATACCGTAACACCAGGGGATGTGTCTGGGTGATGACTGAGGAGGTGACTGCTGGGAATGGGACATTATACAGTAACACCAGGGGATGTGTCTGGGTGATGACTGGAGAGGTGACTGCTGGGAATGGGACATTATACAGTAACACCGGGGGACGTGTCTGGGTACTGACTGGGGAGGTGACTGCCGGGAATGAGGCATTGTACAGTAATACTGGGGGACGTGTCTGGGTGGTGACTGGAGAGGTGACTGCTGGGAAAGGGAAATTATACAGTAACATGCAGATGTGTCTGGGTGATGACTGGGGAGGTGACTGCTGGGAATGGGGCATTATACAGTAACACCGGGAGATGTGTCTGGGTGATGACTGGAGAGGTGACTGCAGGGAATGGGACATTATACAGTAACACCAGCGGATGTCTGGGTGATGACCGGAGAGGTGACCGCTGGGAATGGGGCAATATACAGTAACACCAGGGGATGTGTCTGGGTGATGACTGGGGAGGTGACTGCTGGGAATGGGGCATTATACAGTAACACCAGGGGATGTGTCTGGGTGATGACTGGGGAGGTGACTGCTGGGAATGGGGCATTATACAGTAACTCCGGGGGATGTGTCTGGGTGATGACTGGAGAGCTGACTGCTGGGAATGGGGCATTATACAGTAACACCGGGGAATGTGTCTGTGTGATGACTGGAGAGGTGACTGCTGGGAATGGGACATTATACAATAACACCAGGGAACTTGTGTGGGTGATGACTGGAGAGGTGACTGCTGGGAATGGGGCATTATACAGTAACACCAGGGGATGTGTCTGGGTGATGACTGTATCACTGTGTGTGTGTCAGGTTCCTATAA
Source organism: Pseudophryne corroboree (assembly GCF_028390025.1). NCBI lineage: Eukaryota > Metazoa > Chordata > Amphibia > Anura > Myobatrachidae > Pseudophryne > Pseudophryne corroboree. The sequence continues at coordinate 169,107 of NW_026970447.1, forward strand.
GGTGTCATGATGTCACTGTCTATGTCTCCATGCAGGAGGGGGGAGTATATAGAGGAACACAGGGGTCTGTACAAGGATGTGATGATGGAGAATCACCGGCCCCTCACATCACTGGGTAAGAGAAGACTGTCATGTATTGTACAGGGGAGAGCAGGTATGGGGACCCATATATACACACATTACCTGATAATCACATATATACACTGTACTCAGTCACTGCGTGTCTCCTACAGATGGGCCCAGTAACAGAGATACCCCAGAGAGATGTCCCCGTCCTCTGTATTCCCAGGATTGTACAGAGGAGAATCACAGGACCCCACAGGAGGATCAGGTAGGTGGGATTTAGGGTCTCACCCAAAGTTACTGTCACTATATGATCTGTAGAGGAGCTGTGTGTGTCTTGATATTATACTGTTTCACCTCAGTTTAATCTGACTGTGTGCAAATGTCATTATAGTGTTTGTTTGTCTTTTTAGGTAGAACATCTGTCTGATATTAAAACAGAAGATATAGAGGGAGAAGAGACGTATGTGACTGATATAAAGGCAGAAGATATAAAGGGAGAAGAAGAGACGTATGTGACTGATATGAAGGCAGAAGATATAGAGGGAGAAGAAGAGACGTATGTGAATGATATAAAGGCAGAAGATATAGAGGGAGAAGAAGAGACGTATGTGACTGATATAAAGGCAGAAGATACAGAGGGAGAAGAAGAGACGTATGTGAGGGGTGATCAACAGTGTAAGGAGGAGGAAATCCCTACAGATATCAGCACAGGTGAGTAATAAACACTTATTACAGATAAGAGTCACATATTCTTGCTGAGTGACTACAGCAATCTCTAATTCTACACCCTCCTCTGTCAGTACAAACTAAGGAGGAATATGTATTTTCCCAGTGTGGAGTCAGGAGCCATCAGCCCCTATTATACTCCTGCTCTCTTCCTTACATCATGTCCCTCTGTGTTACCAGCCCAGAGATCTGACCAGTCTGCTCCCCACACTCTCTGGTGTATCTCATACAGCCGGAGCCATCAGCCCTATTATACTCCTGCTCTCCCCCCTTACATCATGTCACTGTGTGTTACCAGCCCAGAGATCTGACCAGTCTCCTCCCCACACTCTCTGGTGTATCTCATACAGCAGGAGCCATCAGCCCCTATTATACTCCTGCTCTCCTCCTCACATCATGTCACTGTATTTTACCAGCCTAGAGATCTGACCAGTCTCCTCACACTCTTTGAGTGCATATTATACTTCAGTCCAAGCTTCCTAGTATTTTTAATTAAGCATAAAAGGAATGGCAGAACTATAGTACTGGTTAATTTCAGTTACAGAATTATATAATGTACAATGTAACATCTGATAATGTTGATATCATCTTAAACCATAAAGCTATACTTCTAGATACACTTTTACCGTGGAGCCGCTATGTCCGTTATACTGAATACACGCGATACGCACTTTGTACGCTATTTGCTATTTGCTGATTGTACAGAGTTCGCACAGCGCGCGCACACACAATTGATAACCTTTAAACCTTATTAGTAATGCAATGTAATGTTACACTCTAAACCATGTGCCGCGAAGCACTGTAATGATGTTTATACTTTAAACCTTAAGTAGCGCTGGCGGTATAAAGTACCCGCAGTGCATACACCTTATCAATACACTCTATAACCTTATACAGTAAAATCCGCTTTAAACCCTAGCAGGAAAGTGAGGACACAACACCGATATGTAGTGAAACCACAGGGTTCTAAGGCCATAGTGGATTATTTCAAAAGGTAAAACAGTATAAATTATACACTACAGGCTAACAAGATAAATCTACAACAGAATAATGGCTACAGAGAATGTACATACGTGAGAATGTTCGCAAGCGCAACCCGGCCGGTCCTCCACTTGTCAGGTAGAAAGCGTTCAGAGTCTTCTGACCGGCCAGGCAACAATGTGCTTTTTATACACAACTTACATACACAATTCAATGGTCACTGTAATCTCATTGTCCATTGGACACAGAGATGTGTCTTTACATCACAGGAGAGGTCATAGGTTGATTTGAAAATGTGGGCGATGTCTTTCCCCAACTGCTCTTGTGGGTGGTATCCTCTGGATTCCCGCCGCATACATAATATACATTAAATACAGTTAATATCTATATTCTACTTTTGCACATAACTATACGCTGGTACATACGATCTTTCTCTAACCAACATCGGAATGTTACCCTTAAAATACCCTACAGCTGGATACTAGACATCACCTTCCAACCTTTATCTGACCCTTCCTATCATGCAAAGGCGAATCCCTTAGTCCTGGAACTGTTTAAACTGTTGATACTCACTGATGTGGTGCAGGGGAACTATGGGTACAAAATGCACTATTTGGGTTAAATATGTAATGTTCTAATAACCCTCTACGCGCTCACAAACTCCACCGTAATTACCCATACCACGCGCATGATCGCAGGAGCGATCCTACGCAAATTGCGGATATGTGAACGCACGGCGGACTGAGTGCACGCGCAGCGGGCATGTGCATGGGGTTAGTACATGGTATATGCATTACAATATTTTTCGACTTTGACACATCCTGGGTGTTTTCTACTCATTTATAGTTTTTTGCCATTTTTGAACATAACCTATACAATATTTATTTTGTTTCATGAAAATTCATATGTGCATAATGTATTTTATTTCCAGCAGATGGACACACAAGCAGGAATATCTCAGAAGGACATCTTATGTTATCCCCGGATTGTGACATAAAAGATAATGACAGTAGACAGGATTCTCCAGGAGATAACCCCATTATCCCAATTATACATCCAGCTCTATCAGCTGATCCCCCTGATCCTGGGAAATGTTCTCCTGATCACTCTGATATTGGTGCATCTGTTACAGCTCTGACAGTAGATACAGTGTTTCCCTGTTCTATAGATGCCAAATGTTTTACACAGAAAACAAAGCTTATTACCCATCATCCAGCTAAGGCAGGTGAGAGGCCATTTCCATGTTCTGAGTGTGGGAAATGTTTTACATACAAATCAGCTCTTGTTACACATCAGAGAAGGCACACAGGTGAGAAACCATTTCTATGTTCTGAGTGTGGAAAATGTTTTTTAAGTAAAGCACATCTAGTTTCACATCAGGAAACTCACACAGGTGAGAAGCCATTTCCATGTTCTGAGTGTGGAAATTTTTTTACACATAAATCAGCTCTTGTTATACATCAAAGAACTCACACAGGTGAGAGGCCATTTCCATGTTCTGAGTGTGGGAAATGTTTTGCACAGAAATCAAATCTTTTTACACATCAGAGAACTCACACAGGTGAGAAACTAATTCCATGTTCTGAGTGTGGGAAATGTTTTACCCGAAAATCAGAACTTGTTACACATCATCGAAGTCACACAGGTGAGAAACCATTTCCATGTTCTGAGTGTGGAAAATGTTTCACAGGGAAATCAGCTCTTGTTAGACATCAAAGAACTCACACAGGTGAGAGTCCATTTCTATGTTCTGAGTGTCAGAAATGTTTTGCACAGAAATCAGATCTTGTTGCACATCAAAGAAGTCACACAGGTGAGAGTCCATTTCTATGTTCTGAGTGTCAGAAATGTTTTGCACAGAAATCAGATCTTGTTGCACATCAAAGAAGTCACACAGGTGAGAGGCCATTTCCATGCTCTGAGTGTGGGAAATGTTTTATACAGAAATCAAATCTTTTTACACATCAGAGAACTCATACAGGTGAGAAACCATTTCCATGCTCTGAGTGTGGGAAATGTTTTACCCGAAAATCAAAACTTGTTATACATCATCGAAGTCACACAGGTGAGAAACCATTTCCATGTTCTGAGTGTGGAGAATGTTTCACAGGGAAATCAGCTCTTGTTAGACATCAAAGAACTCACACATGTGAGAAACCATTTCCATGTTCTGAGTGTGAGAAGTAAGTCAGCTTTGTTTCACACAATAGACATCACACAGGTGAGGAACCTTTTTAATCTCATCATCACAATTGCCATGCATTGTTTCTCAAGTTCCTGTCCTATCTCCTTTGCTTTTTGCAATATGCATGCTGCTACTGGGTGAAACAATCATATCATCCCTGGTCTACCACTGCTATGCAAGTAACCTGTCTTTCAATAACATCCTAGTGGATACTGGGGTGGTATTCGTACCATGGGGTATATATCGAGTCCATTAGTGTGTGCTGGCTCCTCCCCTCTATGCCCCTTCAAGCAGACTCAGTTTAGAAAAATGTGCCCAAGGAGCCGGGTGCATTCTCTGGAGCTCCAGAGAGTTTTCATCAAAATTTATGTTCGTTTATTATTTTCAGGCAGCGCTGGTTGGCACCAGTCTGCCTACATTGTGACACTTAGGGTGGGAACCGAACCAACTTAATAAAGAGTTAATGGTTCATATCCCCGCTGACAGGACACTCGGGTGTGAGCCCACGCCAGTAGCATGCCGCCACCCCTAACATGCCGAAGTAGATGCATTGAGTAATACGCAGGGGTCCCAGTAAGCAGGTCCCTGGTGCAAATGGTGTCAAAAGGGTGCGGCAGTCACAGGCCTCGAGCTGCGGTGCCTGCTGTGGACCCCACACTGGCACACTGAACATAGGGTTACTCTCTTTATATACACATGTATTACAAGGTGGTTTTACTATTTATGTCAGTATAATCTGCTAGGGTCCGCATGCCATGTAAGGGGCGGGGCTTCCCAGAGAGCGGGTCCAGAGACTGGAAAGGTGCCATTTCCTGCTGCTGGTTACAGACTGCACGCTCAATCTGCTCCTCCACAGAGGCCTCTGCACCACGTTTTGTACTGGTACCAGGGGGTCTGATAGAAAGGGGGGGGAGCGCATATATAGCGGTTACACTGCTGGACACATAACATGTGTAAAATATACCCAGCGGAGCCCTGCCCTGAGCTGAGGTATTGTGTGCTGGTCCCAGTCCTCTCTGTGTTCCTCCAATCAGGGTTGTCTGGGTTACTGTGCTGTTCTCTATTGTGTGTCACTGCACTGTGATATAAATATCTGTGTTTTCTGCTGAAAGCTTGTCCGAGAAAAAATCTTTGTGTCCTTCTTGCAACACCAAGTTTACACCCTCTTCCCAGGGGTCCCTGCTCTGTACCCAGTGTTCTTTACCTTCACAGGGTAGTGCTTTGCAGGAACCTGCATGGTTGGACTCATTCAAAACAATGATTACAGATATAAAGTCACCTGCTGCAAAGCAGGAGAGACAAACCCTGAAACAGTCTGTAGAAGAGTACATTATTAAGACTTCTGATCACAGACAGCCAGCTCAGCCCCCTCTGGTGGTCTCATAAACGTACACTCCCACAGGTGCTCCAGTCTGACACTGAACTACCAGAGGATGTGGAGCTGGAGGGGGAAGATGACAACACACTGTCCCCGGAATAGGCAGGTGTGAATTACGGTAATTGAATCATCTTGGTACATTTGGTATATAGGGTATGTTCCCAGAGAAGTGTGTGTGGATGGCAGTGGCAACAGGGTGATCTGTGCTGGGATGCCGGAGTCTTTGACGGTCACTAGATGACCGAGGACGACTAACGTATAAGTTTGACTTTCAATCATATATTTCTAAGTGCTGCATTGATGTTGAAAATCTCTTGGATTGGAGAGAAACATTTGCTTTTTTGGCTTGAATATTTATTGATATATAAGCATTTTTCCTTCACCATTGCCATTTGATATGGATTTTTTTTTAAAAAGTGTCTTTTTTTGGAAACAAACTTTCATATATTAATTAAGAAGTTTGAGTGCCCTTTAACTACAAAGTTTAAATATCCTGGACCTGTGAAGGAACTGATAAAGCTAAATATTTATCTTACTTAAAACCCTTTAAGAGGTCTAAGAACACTGTACGCTATTGACGTATGGAGTACCGTAAGGGTACGCACGTTGCGTAACAATCACTTAGCCGTAGTCGAGACGCTTAAGCGTCACGTTCGCTCACGGCCAAGAGATCACAGGCAGGCACGCTATTGGCTGCCGACTAACGTAATGGTTCGCTATTAGCGTAGCGGACGCTCGGGACCACGAGGAGATCACCAGCGGCGCAGACGCTCACAATGTTAAACCTTTATAACTATACCATAAAACAGTGTATTATGCAGTAAACCTTGGTGTAGTGATAGAGTGTAAATGTAACACAGTGTAACCTTATTAACTTAAAAGCTGTTCGAGCGTCTCCGACGCTCTGAGAATACTTAAAAATATAAGAAATACACAGATACCGACCTTAAGTTCTAACACCTTTATATGAACGTTATATTTGCAAAAGTATAATACAATACAAGTCATACACTACCAATATAACATAGACTAACTAACCAGATAACTACACAGGAAATACAATACAATACAATTACGTTTAGGGGAAAATGAGAGAAAAGAGGAGAAGAGAGAGAGAGAGATATGGCTCACAATAACAATAAAGACAATATGATTGCGGAGAAAACTTACGCACAAAGGGAACGATCGCATGCGCCTTTCTGAATATCCAGCTCCCGATTATCAGTGATGAGAACCGTTGAAGAGAGGGAGCTGGATACGATCGGCTTGTCTATTTATGCCCCACACACAGTACAATACAATGGTCCCTACAATCTCATTGTTCATTGGACACAGGAATTCGTCTTCGCATTATAACAAAAGGTCATAGGTTGATTCATACAGGTGGGCTGTGACTATTTCCAACTGCTCAGGTGGGTGGGAAACTAGGTTTCCCGCCGCATGGATAAGTGAGTGCAAATAATAGTAAATGGACATAAACTTCTTATGTCCATAACTATACGCACAAGCGATTAATCCGCTTCAAACCAACACCGGAATATTGCTAATTAAATACTCTTCCGATGGATACTAAACACCACTGTATAACCCTTGTCTGACCCTTCGTATCAAACAAAGAGGGATCTCTTTGTCCATGAACATGCTACATTAACTAAACTTTCAGAATTTATTAAAGGGACCATAATCTACAAAATACATTATATAGTTAAAATATGTAACGATTTAGTCGCCCGCTAGACGCATACAAACTCTACCGTAAATCCGCATATCGTGCGCTTGCGGGTGCACGCGACTGCGAGTATGCGCACGCACGGGAGAGCTCTTGCACGCGCAGCGGGAGCTCGCATGGGGTGCAAATATGGCAGTGTGCATAGTGATATTTTTCTGACTTTGACAGTCCACCCTTTGGCAGTCAACAATAACTGCAACTTCCTAAAACATTTCAAAAAGAGAAAAATATATGTCAGGTGTAAATACATTTCCATGGTTGGGTAAGGGAGGAGAGAAGAAGGTGTGAAAAGGGTATGACCTAGTGAGATAGCAGAAGCATGTGTGTATGAATCCATGTTTGGGGGGTATCATTGTGCCGTACGTGTTTTAAATCAAGCTTCAAGGTATTGCGAAGTATACATTTGAATTCCTTCTTATCCCGTATTAAGGGTCTGTGGATGAGCTGTCAAACTCAACCTAGCTCTTTCGGCTTTTGGTTGCAATAAAATGGGGGAGCACATTTTAATTGATGATACATGAATGGGGGAATATGTGATTGCTGATATCTGTGCTGGTATTCCCTATCGACTATGTGTGCCATTACCTGAAGGTTGTAGAGATGAAGATAAGACACAATTATGGTAAATGCAGTGGTATTCTATGTCAGGTTAATGAACATTTGTCGGTTGAAGTCTTGTTCGGTGTCTGTTGAATGCAGTCTTCTTTGGGCTTTTGCCAAAAGGTGTGAGCAAAAAGCTTTGTCAATGTCCATAGACTTACAAAAGTGTTGGGCTAGCGTAATTTAAAAATTTCTAGGGAAACTGGGGGTCTATGGCATAGTTCATCAAATATCTGTGTATAAGGTCGTCAAAACTTCTTCTTTAATCCATCAGTTGTCTGTATACAGGCTCGTCAAATTCCTCGTCCAAGTGGGTCTTTTTACCTTGGAGAAAACGGAAAAACAGGTGAAAGAAACGGACTGTATAATCGCATTTTCATCACATCATTGTCTCTACCGTTGGGTCATAAATCAAATCCATTGGAATTACAGTTTCCTCACTCCTTAGACTCATTACCCTGGTACTATGTTTGCACTTCATTAAAGCCTGACCGCATCTAAATATCAAGCCAATCGATATGACAACACCTAAGATACATAGAAGAAACTTCCCAACATCCATTATGACTCCTTGAGCCCATTCTCCTAAACCAGAGAACCAATTTCGCGGGTTCAACCATGACACCCAACCAGTCAACTCATTACCCACAGCAGCAAGGGTGAGATTGTGTCTCCTGCGAAATTCCCACTTCAATTGGAGAATGACGTCCATCTTTTGGTCTATGACCTCGACCGGGTCCTCTGTACTATTCGTAATATATGTGCAGCATTTCACGCCGTACTGCGTTGCCAGTGTGACACAATATCCACCTGTCACTGCTGTGAGATAATTAAGAACCATTCTATGCTGGACCAGTTCTGTTTTATAAGCTTGAAGCTCTCTTCCAGTATACCTAATGTTATGATTCCCGTACTCCAGACCAGAGGAGATCTTATGGCAGAGGTCTGAGTACTGGAAAGATATGCTGGTTACGGGAGCAGGAAAGCCTAGTAACCCCTGGCGCCCTAACTCCGTTGTCTCGCCCGTGTTATCAGAAATCCCCTGCGAGACTATGGTTGCTTGAGCCCATGGCAGCCGCGTTTGAAGGGCGGATTATGTCTGCCCAACTTCGATGCCCCCTCAGGTCTTAATGGGAGACAAAGGGAAATCCGAGACAGGGTGATAACAAGGGGCCCTCTGACTAAGCAACCAGGCCAGGGGCTACAAGCTAACTAACTTAAACCAAAAGTATGTGCGGACAAACCGCCAGGGAAAAGGACAACCAAAGATCCACTGATCCGTTACTCCTATCCAGCACCGCTGGATACCAGAGTGGATTTGTGGGAGCGGAATCCTCCGCAAAAGCTCCGGAACACAAAGAAACGAAATAATAAACAGTAAGCGGTCAAGCCGCAACACACGGCTACGCCGCGACTCACGAACACCACAGGATGTTAAAGGTGCTCGGTCGGACTCCAGGAATAGATGACAACTTCCGAGTACTGGACCACTGAGGACAGGAACAACCGGATTGAGCAGGACTGGAAACTCTCTGTAACTGACACAGCAAACAGGAAGCTATCACCGGCGTCTGTGAGAAGTCCTGAGAGTGCTTAAATTTGGGAGCCCTCCAATCAAGATCCAGACAGGGTAATCACATAATCATGCCGTGCAGCTGCATGCTGCACGGCCAGGATACAATTGAACTGATTAATTAAGACCCAGCAACGGGGAACGCGGTCCGACCGTGGCGTCCCCATTGCTAGGGTCTGAGCGGCACCGTGCGCCCGGCGTCTAGCGTTGCTAGGGAGCCGGCGGCTGTCTGCCTGCGGCGTCCCTAGTTGCTAGGCGCCGGGCCGCTCTGACGGGCGGACCCTCGGCGCCTAACAGTACCCCCCCCCCTTGAGGAGGGGTCAAGGAACCCCTAAGGCCAGGTTTCTGAGGAAATTCTCGAAAAAATGCCCTTTTGAGCCTCGGGGCATGGAGATCCTCATCCAGGACCCAAGACCTTTCTTCTGGACCATAACCTCTCCAATGTACCAAAAAATAAAGCCGACCCTGGGACAACTTGGAATCGAGAACCTTCTCCACCAAGAACTCCTGCTGACCCTGTACATCTATTGGTGATTTCCCCTGAGAGATCTTGCGAGGAAATCTACTGGACGAAACATATGGTTTCAACAAGGAGCAATGGAAGGTATTTCCGATCCGTAAAGTTTTTGGTAAACGTAACCGGAAAGCAACTGGATTGACTTTTTTGATAATATGAAATGGTCCAATAAATTTAGGACCCAATCTGGCTGAGGTTTGTCGAAGTTTAATGTTGCGAGTCGACAACCATACCCTATCTCCTACTTTAAAAGTGCACGGCCGCCGGAGCCTGTCAGAAAAAATTTTCTCCCGAAATGCCGCTTTTCTGAGAGCCAGGTGCACTTTTCTCCAAATGAGTTTGAGATGAGAGGTCAAGGTAAGCGAGGAGACAGAGGAATGTTGAAAAAAGGAATTAGCTCTGGGGTGAAAACCAAAAACTGTAAAAAATGGAGACACATTGGTGGAGGAATGACAGGCATTGTTGTAAGCAAACTCCGCCAACGGAAGAAACTCAGACCAGTCATTTTGGAGTTTGGCCGAGTACAAACGCAAATATTGTTTTAATGATTGATTAACTCGCTCAGTCTGCCCGTTGGATTGGGGATGGTAGCCAGACGTTAAAGATAATTTCATCTTTAATGAGGCACAAAAAGACTTCCAAAATTGTGCAATGAATTGTGGACCCCGATCAGAAACAATATCAGTGGGTAACCCATGGAGTCTGAAAACATGGCGGAGGAACAAGACTGCCAATCCCTGGGCAGATGGCAATTGGGGAAGAGCAATGAAATGGGCCATTTTGCTAAAACGGTCCACTACCACCCATATGACTCGGCATCCGGCTGACAGAGGGAGGTCCACCACAAAATCCATGGAAATATGAGACCATGGCCTAAGAGGAACATTCAAGGGCATAAGTTGACCGATAGGCAAGGAACGGGGAACCTTATGCTGTGCACAGACCTGACAAGAAAAAACAAACTCCTTAATGTCTTTGGAAAGACCAGGCCACCATACTGAGCGGGAAACTAATTCAAAAGTTTTAGCGATCCCCGGATGCCCGGCAACTTTGCTATCATGAAACTCCGTCAAAACAGTTGCTCTCAAAAACTCGGGGACATAAAGACGACCAGCAGGAGTATTTCCAGGAGCTTGATGTTGAAGCTGCTTTAACTGGGTAAATAAATCTTGTGTGAGGCCTGCCCGAATGACTGAAGACGGAAGTATGGGAGTAACAGGACTGTTGTCTTGAACTGGAAGAAAACTGCGTGACAGGGCATCTGCCTTGGTATTCTTGGAACCTGGCCTGAAGGTGATAATGAACTTGAAACGAGTAAAAAATAAAGCCCAACGAGCTTGCCGGGCATTCAGCCGTTTAGCTGATTCAATGTATTGAAGATTTTTGTGATCAGTCAAAACTGAAATGGTATGAGTGGCTCCTTCAAACCAATGCCTCCACTCCTCGAAAGCCCATTTAATAGCCAATAATTCCCGGTTACCAACATCGTAGTTGGATTCAGCAGATGAGAATTTCCTGGACATAAAGGCACAAGGATGTAATTCTAGAGAATCCGGATCCTTCTGAGATAGGATAGCCCCTACTCCAACCTCCGAGGCATCAACCTCAACAATGAAAGGCAATTCTGGGTTGGGATGTCTGAGGACTGGGGCTGAGACAAAGGCTTGTTTCAAGGCCTGAAAAGATAACTCAGCTTCACGTGACCAGTTGGTAGGATCTGCTCCCTTCTTAGTCAGTGCCACAATGGGAGCAACTAGGTCGGAGAAAGAGAGTGAATAAATCTTCTATAGTAATTCGCAAACCCTAAAAAGCGCTGAATTGCTTTTAAGTTGGTGGGTTGCGCCCAACTAAGGATGGCTTGGAGCTTCTTTGGTTCCATACAGAATCCCCGAGGGGAAATGATGTACCCTAAAAAGGATACCTCCGTGACATGAAATTCACACTTCTCCAGCTTGGCATATAGGTGATTTTCACGTAATTTTTTTAGAACCTGACGCACCTGGGTAACATGTTGTTCTATAGAGTCAGAATATATAAAAATATCGTCTAAGTAGACTACAACGAATCTTCCAAGAAATTCACGGAGCACATCGTTAATGAGATCCTGGAAAACTGCCGGAGCATTAGACAGGCCGAATGGCATAACCAGATACTCATAGTGACCCGACTGAGTACTGAATGCCGTTTTCCACTCATCCCCTGACTTGATTCGGATGAGGTTATATGCTCCTCTCAGGTCAATCTTAGAAAAAATCACAGCCGAACGTAGCTGATCAAAGAGGACAGAAATCAGCGGCAAAGGGTAAGTATTTTTTACTGAGATCTTATTCAAGGCTCTAAAGTCAATGCAAGGTCTGAGTGATCCATCCTTCTTCTCCACGAAGAAGAAGCCTGCTCTTAAAGGGGATTTAGATGGCCTGATAAATCCTTTCCCTAGGCTTTCTTTAACATACTCATTCATGGCCACAGTTTCAGGTCCGGACAATGCATATAACCTTCCCTTAGGCAAAGTGGCACCAGGAATTAGCTCAATAGCACAATCATAAGGCCTATGGAGAGGCAGAATGTCCGCATTGCCCTTGGAAAATACATCAACAAAATCCTGGTATTCCACAGGAATGGGTGCGGGAATGACAGCAGCTATTCTGATGGGAAACGTAATACATTCCTTATTACAGATGGTACCCCATTGTGAGATCTCCCCCGACTGCCAATCAATGATGGGATTATGAAAGGCCAGCCAAGGGTGACCCAGAACCACTGGAACTGCTGGGCAATGGGTAAGGAAAAACTCAATTTTTTCAGAATGCAGAGCTCCTACCGAAAGTAGAACAGGAGGTGTACAGAGAGAAATAACCCCATTGGACAAGGGACTCCCATCTAAACCATGCATGGTGATACACCTACCCAAGGCTAACTGAGGAATACCTAAGGCCTTGGCCCATGTTAAATCCATAAAGTTCCCTGCAGCTCCACTGTCCACAAAAGCCGAGACCGAGGAACAGAGGCTGCCAAAGGAAACTTTAGCTGGGACCAACAGTGAATTATTTGAGGAGATAAGCTGCAGACCAAAGTGAACCCCCTCACAAATCACTTGGTCGAGGCGTTTCCCGACTTGTTCGGACAATTACGGGCAAAATGTCCCTTACCTCCACAGTATAAACAAAGACCAGAATTTTGCCTTCTGGTTCTTTCTTCAGGAGACAGTTTGGAGAGGCCTATCTGCATGGGCTCCTCTATGTCCACAGGAATGGAAAAAACACAAGGAGTAGACCCGACAGATGCTCCTTTTTCAGCCCTCCGCTCTCTGAGACGACGATCAATCTTAATAGAGAGCTCCATGAGTTTATCGAGAGTCTCAGGAGCGGGATACTGAAGGAGACTGTCTTTTATAGACTCAGATAAGCCGAGGCGAAACTGACTGCGCAGGGCTGGGTCATTCCATCCACAGTCGTTCGACCAACGGCGAAACTCCGTACAATAAATCTCTGCGGGATTCCTACCCTGTCTGAGAGCACGCAACTGACTCTCGGCGGATGCCTCTCTATCAGGGTCGTCATACAATAGCCCTAAAGACCCCAGAAAGGCGTCTACAGACAATAAAGCCGGATCGTCTGTTCTTAAACCAAAAGCCTAGGTCTGAGGATCCCCCTGAAGTAAAGAAATAATAATTCCAACCCGCTGAGATTCCGTACCTGAGGAGACTGGTCTTAAACGAAAATAAAGTTTACAAGACTCTTTAAAATTAAAAAACTGCTTTCTATCCCCAGAAAAACGGTCAGGCAAATGCATTTTTGGTTCAGGAATGACCCTCGGGGAAGTCCGTAACAGATCTTCCTGTGACCTCACCCGAAGGGACAGATCCTGAACCATCTGAGTAAGTTCTTGAATCTGGCTAACTAGAAGCTGGCCAGGATTTGGCCCAACACCGGTGGGATTCATGAGGCCGACAAATCTTCCAACTGAATAAGGGAAAAAATTAAATCCTGTTTAATTTTAAATTTTAGTCTGGCCGGTGATAATGTTATGATTCCCGTACTCCAGACCAGAGGAGATCTTATGGCAGAGGTCTGAGTACTGGAAAGATATGCTGGTTACGGGAGCAGGAAAGCCTAGTAACCCCTGGCGCCCTAACTCCGTTGTCTCGCCCGTGTTATCAGAAATCCCCTGCGAGACTATGGTTCCTTGAGCCCATGGCAGCCGCGTTTGAAGGGCGGATTATGTCTGCCCAACTTCGATGCCCCCTCAGGTCTTAATGGGAGACAAAGGGAAATCCGAGACAGGGTGATAACAAGGGGCCCTCTGACTAAGCAACCAGGCCAGGGGCTACAAGCTAACTAACTTAAACCAAAAGTATGTGCGGACCAACCGCCAGGGAAAAGGACAACCAAAGATCCACTGATCCGTTACTCCTATCCAGCACCGCTGGATACCAGAGTGGATTTGTGGGAGCGGAATCCTCCGCAAAAGCTCCGGAACACAAAGAAACGAAATAATAAACAGTAAGCGGTCAAGCCGCAACACACGGCTACGCCGCGACTCACGAACACCACAGGATGTTAAAGGTGCTCGGTCGGACTCCAGGAATAGATGACAACTTCCGAGTACTGGACCACTGAGGACAGGAACAACCGGATTGAGCAGGACTGGAAACTCTCTGTAACTGACACAGCAAACAGGAAGCTATCACCGGCGTCTGTGAGAAGTCCTGAGAGTGCTTAAATTTGGGAGCCCTCCAATCAAGATCCAGACAGGGTAATCACATAATCATGCCGTGCAGCTGCATGCTGCACGGCCAGGATACAATTGAACTGATTAATTAAGACTCAGCAACGGGGAACGCGGTCCGACCGTGGCGTCCCCGTTGCTAGGGTCTGAGCGGCTCCGTGGGCCCGGCGTCTAGCGTTGCTAGGGAGCCGGCGGCTGTCTGCCTGCGGCGTCCCTAGTTGCTAGGCGCCGGGCCGCACTGACGGGCGGACCCTCGGCGCCTAACACCTAAAAGTGTCATCATACATTTCTGTGATATTATCTAATAAATTTGCAAGCGCAGATATATATCTATAGTTCATCACTCCTCTAGCTGTGCGAGTGAAATCTAACGTAAGTAGAACCTGAATCCCGGTGGATTCATGGATCATGTCAGAGGCCGAATGCTCTGTCCTTTCTGTCAGTTGCCTTTTAACTACGTGCTCGTAATGAGTGTGAGTATAAGGAGCTTGGGCACCACGGTGTATATCTTTCATTTTGGCATGTGATACAGTCATTACCTCAGGCAGTACTTTTCCAATATAACACAATCCTTCAGAGTTTGGGGCTAGCCACTTATACGCCTTCCTCCCGCATATGAAATATGCATCATCGGGGAGAACATATGGGACGCAGTAGGACATAACCATATTACACATCTTCCATGTGAAATCTCCTAACCCTAATTCTCCCATCTGTCTAGTACACGTATCAGTTTGTACGATATGTGCACAGTATCCTGGTGATACCTCTCCAACTCTCGTAATCCTACTTCCTAGGGTATACCTATATCGGAAAGATTTTTCTCTACTGGCTATGTGGCGTATAAGTTCTGTATCTGTAGGCATTCTATCTGCTCTATATGAAAAGGTCATGGTTTGGTTACTCCATGACACTTCCCAATTTCCCGGCTTTCGGGGATTGGAAATGTTAAAACATATTAGGGATACATATTAGTGTGTATGAATCCATGTTTGGGGGGTCATGTATCATTGTGCCATACGTGTTTTAAATCAAGCTTCGAGGTATTGCGAAGTATACATTTGAATTCCTTCTTATCCCGTATTAAGGGTCTGTGGATGAGCTGTCAAACTCTACCGAGCTCTTTCGTCTTTTGGTTGCAATAAAATGGGGGAGCACATTTTAATTGATGATACATGAATGGGGGAATATGTGATTGCTGATATCTGTGCTGGTATTCCCTATCGACTATGTGTGCCATTACCTGAAGGTTGTAGAGATGAAGATAAGACACAATTATGGTAAATGCAGTGGTATTCTATGTCAGGTTAATGAACATTTGTCGGTTGAAGTCTTGTTCGGTGTCTGTTGAATGCAGTCTTCTTTGGGCTTTTGCCAAAAGGTGTGAGCAAAAAGCTTTGTCAATGTCCATAGACTTACAAAAGTGTTGGGCTAGCGTAATTTTAAAATTTCTAGGGAAACTGGGGGTCTATGGCATAGTTCATCAAATATCTGTGTATAAGGTCGTCAAAACTTCTTCTTTAATCCATCAGTTGTCTGTATACAGGCTCGTCAAATTCCTCGTCCAAGTGGGTCTTTTTACCTTGGAGAAAACGGAAAAACAGGTGAAAGAAACGGACTGTATAATCGCATTTTCAGCACATCATTGTCTCTACCGTTGGGTCATAAATCAAATCCATTGGAATTACAGTTTCCTCACTCCTTAGACTCATTACCCTGGTACTATGTTTGCACTTCATTAAAGCCTGACCGCATCTAAATATCAAGCCAATCGATATGACAACACCTAAGATACATAGAAGAAACTTCCCAACATCCATTATGACTCCTTGAGCCCATTCTCCTAAACCAGAGAACCAATTTCGCGGGTTCAACCATGACACCCAACCAGTCAACTCATTACCCACAGCAGCAAGGGTGAGATTGTGTCTCCTGCGAAATTCCCACTTCAATTGGAGAATGACGTCCAACTTTTGGTCTATGACCTCGACCGGGTCCTCTGTACTATTCGTAATATATGTGCAGCATTTCACGCCGTACTGCGTTGCCAGTGTGACACAATATCCACCTGTCACTGCTGTGAGATAATTAAGAACCATTCTATGCTGGACCAGTTCTGTTTTATAAGCTTGAAGCTCTCTTCCAGTATACCTAATGTTATGATTCCCGTACTCCAGACCAGAGGAGATCTTATGGCAGAGGTCTGAGTACTGGAAAGATATGCTGGTTACGGGAGCAGGAAAGCCTAGTAACCCCTGGCGCCCTAACTCCGTTGTCTCGCCCGTGTTATCAGAAATCCCCTGCGAGACTATGGTTGCTTGAGCCCATGGCAGCCGCGTTTGAAGGGCGGATTATGTCTGCCCAACTTCGATGCCCCCTCAGGTCTTAATGGGAGACAAAGGGAAATCCGAGACAGGGTGATAACAAGGGGCCCTCTGACTAAGCAACCAGGCCAGGGGCTACAAGCTAACTAACTTAAACCAAAAGTATGTGCGGACAAACCGCCAGGGAAAAGGACAACCAAAGATCCACTGATCCGTTACTCCTATCCAGCACCGCTGGATACCAGAGTGGATTTGTGGGAGCGGAATCCTCCGCAAAAGCTCCGGAACACAAAGAAACGAAATAATAAACAGTAAGCGGTCAAGCCGCAACACACGGCTACGCCGCGACTCACGAACACCACAGGATGTTAAAGGTGCTCGGTCGGACTCCAGGAATAGATGACAACTTCCGAGTACTGGACCACTGAGGACAGGAACAACCGGATTGAGCAGGACTGGAAACTCTCTGTAACTGACACAGCAAACAGGAAGCTATCACCGGCGTCTGTGAGAAGTCCTGAGAGTGCTTAAATTTGGGAGCCCTCCAATCAAGATCCAGACAGGGTAATCACATAATCATGCCGTGCAGCTGCATGCTGCACGGCCAGGATACAATTGAACTGATTAATTAAGACCCAGCAACGGGAAACGCGGTCCGACCGTGGCGTCCCCGTTGCTAGGGTCTGAGCGGCTCCGTGCGCCCGGCGTCTAGCGTTGCTAGGGAGCCGGCGGCTGTCTGCCTGCGGCGTCCCTAGTTGCTAGGCGCCGGGCCGCACTGACGGGCGGACCCTCGGCGCCTAACAGTACCCCCTCCTTGAGGAGGGGTCAAGGAACCCCTAAGGCCAGGTTTCTGAGGAAATTCTCGAAAAAATGCCCTTTTGAGCCTCGGGGCATGGAGATCCTCATCCAGGACCCAAGACCTTTCTTCTGGACCATAACCTCTCCAATGTACCAAAAAATAAAGCCGACCCCGGGACAACTTGGAATCGAGAACCTTCTCCACCAAGAACTCCTGCTGACCCTGTACATCTATTGGTGATTTCCCCTGAGAGATCTTGCGAGGAAATCTACTGGACGAAACATATGGTTTCAACAAGGAGCAATGGAAGGTATTTCCGATCCGTAAAGTTTTTGGTAAACGTAACCGGAAAGCAACTGGATTGACTTTTTTGATAATATGAAATGGTCCAATAAATTTAGGACCCAATCTGGCTGAGGTTTGTCGAAGTTTAATGTTGCGAGTCGACAACCATACCCTATCTCCTACTTTAAAAGTGCACGGCCGCCGGAGCCTGTCAGAAAATTTTTTCTCCCGAAATGCCGCTTTTCTGAGAGCCAGGTGCACTTTTCTCCAAATGAGTTTGAGATGAGAGGTCAAGGTCAGCGAGGAGACAGAGGAATGTTGAAAAAAGGAATTAGCTCTGGGGTGAAAACCAAAAACTGTAAAAAATGGAGACACATTGGTGGAGGAATGACAGGCATTGTTGTAAGCAAACTCCGCCAACGGAAGAAACTCAGACCAGTCATTTTGGAGTTTGGCCGAGTACAAACGCAAATATTGTTTTAATGATTGATTAACTTGCTCAGTCTGCCCGTTGGATTGGGTATGGTAGCCAGACGTTAAAGATAATTTCATCTTTAATGAGGCACAAAAAGACTTCCAAAATTGTGCAATGAATTGTGGACCCCGATCAGAAACAATATCAGTGGGTAACCCATGGAGTCTGAAAACATGGCGGAGGAACAAGACTGCCAATCCCTGGGCAGATGGCAATTGGGGAAGAGCAATGAAATGGGCCATTTTGCTAAAACGGTCCACTACCACCCATATGACTCGGCATCCGGCTGACAGAGGGAGGTCCACCACAAAATCCATGGAAATATGAGACCATGGCCTAAGAGGAACATTCAAGGGCATAAGTTGACCGATAGGCAAGGAACGGGGAACCTTATGCTGTGCACAGACCTGACAAGAAAAAACAAACTCCTTAATGTCTTTGGAAAGACCAGGCCACCATACTGAGCGGGAAACTAATTCAAAAGTTTTAGCGATCCCCGGATGCCCGGCAACTTTGCTATCATGAAACTCCGTCAAAACAGTTGCTCTCAAAAACTCGGGGACATAAAGACGACCAGCAGGAGTATTTCCAGGAGCTTGATGTTGAAGCTGCTTTAACTGGGTAAATAAATCTTGTGTGAGTCCTGCCCGAATGACTGAAGACGGAAGTATGGGAGTAACAGGACTGTTGTCTTGAACTGGAAGAAAACTGCGTGACAGGGCATCTGCCTTGGTATTCTTGGAACCTGGCCTGAAGGTGATAATGAACTTGAAACGAGTAAAAAATAAAGCCCAACGAGCTTGCCGGGCATTCAGCCGTTTAGCTGATTCAATGTATTGAAGATTTTTGTGATCAGTCAAAACTGAAATGGTATGAGTGGCTCCTTCAAGCCAATGCCTCCACTCCTCGAAAGCCCATTTAATAGCCAGTAATTCCCGGTTACCAACATCGTAGTTGGATTCAGCAGATGAGAATTTCCTGGACATAAAGGCACAAGGATGTAATTCTAGAGAATCCGGATCCTTCTGAGATAGGATAGCCCCTACTCCAACCTCCGAGGCATCAACCTCAACAATGAAAGGCAATTCTGGGTTGGGATGTCTGAGGACTGGGGCTGAGACAAAGGCTTGTTTCAAGGCCTGAAAAGATAACTCAGCTTCACGTGACCAGTTGGTAGGATCTGCTCCCTTCTTAGTCAGTGCCACAATGGGAGCAACTAGGTCGGAGAAAGAGTGAATAAATCTTCTATAGTAATTCGCAAACCCTAAAAAGCGCTGAATTGCTTTTAAGTTGGTGGGTTGCGCCCAACTAAGGATGGCTTGGAGCTTCTTTGGTTCCATACAGAATCCCCGAGGGGAAATGATGTACCCTAAAAAGGATACCTCCGTGACATGAAATTCACACTTCTCCAGCTTGGTATATAGGTGATTTTCACGTAATTTTTTTAGAACCTGACGCACCTGGGTAACATGTTGTTCTATAGAGTCAGAATATATCAAAATATCGTCTAAGTAGACTACAACGAATCTTCCAAGAAATTCACGGAGCACATCGTTAATGAGATCCTGGAAAACTGCCGGAGCATTAGACAGGCCGAATGGCATAACCAGATACTCATAGTGACCCGACTGAGTACTGAATGCCGTTTTCCACTCATCCCCTGACTTGATTCGGATGAGGTTATATGCTCCTCTCAGGTCAATCTTAGAAAAAATCACAGCCGAACGTAGCTGATCAAAGAGGACAGAAATCAGCGGCAAAGGGTAAGTATTTTTTACTGAGATCTTATTCAAGGCTCTAAAGTCAATGCAAGGTCTGAGTGATCCATCCTTCTTCTCCACGAAGAAGAAGCCTGCACTTAAAGGGGATTTAGATGGCCTGATAAATCCTTTCCCTAGGCTTTCTTTAACATACTCATTCATGGCCACAGTTTCAGGTCCGGACAATGCATATAACCTTCCCTTAGGCAAAGTGGCACCAGGAATTAGCTCAATAGCACAATCATAAGGCCTATGGGGAGGCAGAATGTCCGCATTGCCCTTGGAAAATACATCAACAAAATCCTGGTATTCCACAGGAATGGGTGCGGGAATGACAGCAGCTATTCTGATGGGAAACGTAATACATTCCTTATTACAGATGGTACCCCATTGTGAGATCTCCCCCGACTGCCAATCAATGATGGGATTATGAAAGGCCAGCCAAGGGTGACCCAGAACCACTGGAACTGCTGGGCAATGGGTAAGGAAAAACTCAATTTTTTCAGAATGCAGAGCTCCTACCGAAAGTAGAACAGGAGGTGTACAGAGAGAAATACCCCATTGGACAAGGGACTCCCATCTAAACCATGCATGGTGATACACCTACCCAAGGCTAACTGAGGAATACCTAAGGCCTTGGCCCATGTTAAATCCATAAAGTTCCCTGCAGCTCCACTGTCCACAAAAGCCGAGACCGAGGAACAGAGGCTGCCAAAGGAAACTTTAGCTGGGACCAACAGTGAATTATTTGAGGACATAAGCTGCAGACCAAAGTGAACCCCCTCACAAATCACTTGGTCGAGGCGTTTCCCGACTTGTTCGGACAATTACGGGCAAAATGTCCCTTACCTCCACAGTATAAACAAATACCAGAATTTTGCCTTCTGGTTCTTTCTTCAGGAGACAGTTTGGAGAGGCCTATCTGCATGGGCTCCTCTATGTCCACAGGAATGGAAAAAACACAAGGAGTAGACCCGACAGATGCTCCTTTTTCAGCCCTCCGCTCTCTGAGACGACGATCAATCTTAATAGAGAGCTCCATGAGTTTATCGAGAGTCTCAGGAGCGGGATACTGAAGGAGACTGTCTTTTATAGACTCGGATAAGCCGAGGCGAAACTGACTGCGCAGGGCTGGGTCATTCCATCCACAGTCGTTCGACCAACGGCGAAACTCCGTACAATAAATCTCTGCGGGATTCCTACCCTGTCTGAGAGCACGCAACTGACTCTCGGCGGATGCCTCTCTATCAGGGTCGTCATACAATAGCCCTAAAGACCCCAGAAAGGCGTCTACAGACAATAAAGCCGGATCGTCTGTTCTTAAACCAAAAGCCCAGGTCTGAGGATCCCCCTGAAGTAAAGAAATAATAATTCCAACCCGCTGAGATTCCGTACCTGAGGAGACTGGTCTTAAACGAAAATAAAGTTTACAAGACTCTTTAAAATTAAAAAACTGCTTTCTATCCCCAGAAAAACGGTCAGGCAAATGCATTTTTGGTTCAGGAATGACCCTCGGGGAAGTCCGTAACAGATCTTCCTGTGACCTCACCCGAAGGGACAGATCCTGAACCATCTGAGTAAGTTCTTGAATCTGGCTAACTAGAAGCTGGCCAGGATTTGGCCCAACACCGGTGGGATTCATGAGGCCGACAAATCTTCCAACTGAATAAGGGAAAAAATTAAATCCTGTTTAATTTTAAATTTTAGTCTGGCCGGTGATAATGTTATGATTCCCGTACTCCAGACCAGAGGAGATCTTATGGCAGAGGTCTGAGTACTGGAAAGATATGCTGGTTACGGGAGCAGGAAAGCCTAGTAACCCCTGGCGCCCTAACTCCGTTGTCTCGCCCGTGTTATCAGAAATCCCCTGCGAGACTATGGTTGCTTGAGCCCATGGCAGCCGCGTTTGAAGGGCGGATTATGTCTGCCCAACTTCGATGCCCCCTCAGGTCTTAATGGGAGACAAAGGGAAATCCGAGACAGGGTGATAACAAGGGGCCCTCTGACTAAGCAACCAGGCCAGGGGCTACAAGCTAACTAACTTAAACCAAAAGTATGTGCGGACAAACCGCCAGGGGAAAGGACAACCAAAGATCCACTGATCCGTTACTCCTATCCAGCACCGCTGGATACCAGAGTGGATTTGTGGGAGCGGAATCCTCCGCAAAAGCTCCGGAACACAAAGAAACTAAATAATAAACAGTAAGCGGTCAAGCCGCAACACACGGCTACGCCGCGACTCACGAACACCACAGGATGTTAAAGGTGCTCGGTCGGACTCCAGGAATAGATGACAACTTCCGAGTACTGGACCACTGAGGACAGGAACAACCGGATTGAGCAGGACTGGAAACTCTCTGTAACTGACACAGCAAACAGGAAGCTATCACCGGCGTCTGTGAGAAGTCCTGAGAGTGCTTAAATTTGGGAGCCCTCCAATCAAGATCCAGACAGGGTAATCACATAATCATGCCGTGCAGCTGCATGCTGCACGGCCAGGATACAATTGAACTGATTAATTAAGACCCAGCAACGGGGAACGCGGTCCGACCGTGGCATCCCCGTTGCTGGGGTCTGAGCGGATCCGTGCGCCCGGCGTCTAGCGTTGCTAGGGAGCCGGCGGCTGTCTGCCTGCGGCGTCCCTAGTTGCTAGGCGCCGGGCCGCACTGACGGGCGGACCCTCGGCGCCTAACAGTACCCCCTCCTTGAGGAGGGGTCAAGGAACCCCTAAGGCCAGGTTTCTGAGGAAATTCTCGAAAAAATGCCCTTTTGAGCCTCGGGGCATGGAGATCCTCATCCAGGACCCAAGACCTTTCTTCTGGACCATAACCTCTCCAATGTACCAAAAAATAAAGCCGACCCCGGGACAACTTGGAATCGAGAACCTTCTCCACCAAGAACTCCTGCTGACCCTGTACATCTATTGGTGATTTCCCCTGAGAGATCTTGCGAGGAAATCTACTGGACGAAACATATGGTTTCAACAAGGAGCAATGGAAGGTATTTCCGATCCGTAAAGTTTTTGGTAAACGTAACCGGAAAGCAACTGGATTGACTTTTTTGATAATATGAAATGGTCCAATAAATTTAGGACCCAATCTGGCTGAGGTTTGTCGAAGTTTAATGTTGCGAGTCGACAACCATACCCTATCTCCTACTTTAAAAGTGCACGGCCGCCGGAGCCTGTCAGAAAATTTTTTCTCCCGAAATGCCGCTTTTCTGAGAGCCAGGTGCACTTTTCTCCAAATGAGTTTGAGATGAGAGGTCAAGGTCAGCGAGGAGACAGAGGAATGTTGAAAAAAGGAATTAGCTCTGGGGTGAAAACCAAAAACTGTAAAAAATGGAGACACATTGGTGGAGGAATGACAGGCATTGTTGTAAGCAAACTCCGCCAACGGAAGAAACTCAGACCAGTCATTTTGGAGTTTGGCCGAGTACAAACGCAAATATTGTTTTAATGATTGATTAACTTGCTCAGTCTGCCCGTTGGATTGGGTATGGTAGCCAGACGTTAAAGATAATTTCATCTTTAATGAGGCACAAAAAGACTTCCAAAATTGTGCAATGAATTGTGGACCCCGATCAGAAACAATATCAGTGGGTAACCCATGGAGTCTGAAAACATGGCGGAGGAACAAGACTGCCAATCCCTGGGCAGATGGCAATTGGGGAAGAGCAATGAAATGGGCCATTTTGCTAAAACGGTCCACTACCACCCATATGACTCGGCATCCGGCTGACAGAGGGAGGTCCACCACAAAATCCATGGAAATATGAGACCATGGCCTAAGAGGAACATTCAAGGGCATAAGTTGACCGATAGGCAAGGAACGGGGAACCTTATGCTGTGCACAGACCTGACAAGAAAAAACAAACTCCTTAATGTCTTTGGAAAGACCAGGCCACCATACTGAGCGGGAAACTAATTCAAAAGTTTTAGCGATCCCCGGATGCCCGGCAACTTTGCTATCATGAAACTCCGTCAAAACAGTTGCTCTCAAAAACTCGGGGACATAAAGACGACCAGCAGGAGTATTTCCAGGAGCTTGATGTTGAAGCTGCTTTAACTGGGTAAATAAATCTTGTGTGAGTCCTGCCCGAATGACTGAAGACGGAAGTATGGGAGTAACAGGACTGTTGTCTTGAACTGGAAGAAAACTGCGTGACAGGGCATCTGCCTTGGTATTCTTGGAACCTGGCCTGAAGGTGATAATGAACTTGAAACGAGTAAAAAATAAAGCCCAACGAGCTTGCCGGGCATTCAGCCGTTTAGCTGATTCAATGTATTGAAGATTTTTGTGATCAGTCAAAACTGAAATGGTATGAGTGGCTCCTTCAAGCCAATGCCTCCACTCCTCGAAAGCCCATTTAATAGCCAGTAATTCCCGGTTACCAACATCGTAGTTGGATTCAGCAGATGAGAATTTCCTGGACATAAAGGCACAAGGATGTAATTCTAGAGAATCCGGATCCTTCTGAGATAGGATAGCCCCTACTCCAACCTCCGAGGCATCAACCTCAACAATGAAAGGCAATTCTGGGTTGGGATGTCTGAGGACTGGGGCTGAGACAAAGGCTTGTTTCAAGGCCTGAAAAGATAACTCAGCTTCACGTGACCAGTTGGTAGGATCTGCTCCCTTCTTAGTCAGTGCCACAATGGGAGCAACTAGGTCGGAGAAAGAGTGAATAAATCTTCTATAGTAATTCGCAAACCCTAAAAAGCGCTGAATTGCTTTTAAGTTGGTGGGTTGCGCCCAACTAAGGATGGCTTGGAGCTTCTTTGGTTCCATACAGAATCCCCGAGGGGAAATGATGTACCCTAAAAAGGATACCTCCGTGACATGAAATTCACACTTCTCCAGCTTGGCATATAGGTGATTTTCACGTAATTTTTTTAGAACCTGACGCACCTGGGTAACATGTTGTTCTATAGAGTCAGAATATATCAAAATATCGTCTAAGTAGACTACAACGAATCTTCCAAGAAATTCACGGAGCACATCGTTAATGAGATCCTGGAAAACTGCCGGAGCATTAGACAGGCCGAATGGCATAACCAGATACTCATAGTGACCCGACTGAGTACTGAATGCCGTTTTCCACTCATCCCCTGACTTGATTCGGATGAGGTTATATGCTCCTCTCAGGTCAATCTTAGAAAAAATCACAGCCGAACGTAGCTGATCAAAGAGGACAGAAATCAGCGGCAAAGGGTAAGTATTTTTTACTGAGATCTTATTCAAGGCTCTAAAGTCAATGCAAGGTCTGAGTGATCCATCCTTCTTCTCCACGAAGAAGAAGCCTGCACTTAAAGGGGATTTAGATGGCCTGATAAATCCTTTCCCTAGGCTTTCTTTAACATACTCATTCATGGCCACAGTTTCAGGTCCGGACAATGCATATAACCTTCCCTTAGGCAAAGTGGCACCAGGAATTAGCTCAATAGCACAATCATAAGGCCTATGGGGAGGCAGAATGTCCGCATTGCCCTTGGAAAATACATCAACAAAATCCTGGTATTCCACAGGAATGGGTGCGGGAATGACAGCAGCTATTCTGATGGGAAACGTAATACATTCCTTATTACAGATGGTACCCCATTGTGAGATCTCCCCCGACTGCCAATCAATGATGGGATTATGAAAGGCCAGCCAAGGGTGACCCAGAACCACTGGAACTGCTGGGCAATGGGTAAGGAAAAACTCAATTTTTTCAGAATGCAGAGCTCCTACCGAAAGTAGAACAGGAGGTGTACAGAGAGAAATACCCCATTGGACAAGGGACTCCCATCTAAACCATGCATGGTGATACACCTACCCAAGGCTAACTGAGGAATACCTAAGGCCTTGGCCCATGTTAAATCCATAAAGTTCCCTGCAGCTCCACTGTCCACAAAAGCCGAGACCGAGGAACAGAGGCTGCCAAAGGAAACTTTAGCTGGGACCAACAGTGAATTATTTGAGGACATAAGCTGCAGACCAAAGTGAACCCCCTCACAAATCACTTGGTCGAGGCGTTTCCCGACTTGTTCGGACAATTACGGGCAAAATGTCCCTTACCTCCACAGTATAAACAAATACCAGAATTTTGCCTTCTGGTTCTTTCTTCAGGAGACAGTTTGGAGAGGCCTATCTGCATGGGCTCCTCTATGTCCACAGGAATGGAAAAAACACAAGGAGTAGACCCGACAGATGCTCCTTTTTCAGCCCTCCGCTCTCTGAGACGACGATCAATCTTAATAGAGAGCTCCATGAGTTTATCGAGAGTCTCAGGAGCGGGATACTGAAGGAGACTGTCTTTTATAGACTCGGATAAGCCGAGGCGAAACTGACTGCGCAGGGCTGGGTCATTCCATCCACAGTCGTTCGACCAACGGCGAAACTCCGTACAATAAATCTCTGCGGGATTCCTACCCTGTCTGAGAGCACGCAACTGACTCTCGGCGGATGCCTCTCTATCAGGGTCGTCATACAATAGCCCTAAAGACCCCAGAAAGGCGTCTACAGACAATAAAGCCGGATCGTCTGTTCTTAAACCAAAAGCCCAGGTCTGAGGATCCCCCTGAAGTAAAGAAATAATAATTCCAACCCGCTGAGATTCCGTACCTGAGGAGACTGGTCTTAAACGAAAATAAAGTTTACAAGACTCTTTAAAATTAAAAAACTGCTTTCTATCCCCAGAAAAACGGTCAGGCAAATGCATTTTTGGTTCAGGAATGACCCTCGGGGAAGTCCGTAACAGATCTTCCTGTGACCTCACCCGAAGGGACAGATCCTGAACCATCTGAGTAAGTTCTTGAATCTGGCTAACTAGAAGCTGGCCAGGATTTGGCCCAACACCGGTGGGATTCATGAGGCCGACAAATCTTCCAACTGAATAAGGGAAAAAATTAAATCCTGTTTAATTTTAAATTTTAGTCTGGCCGGTGATAATGTTATGATTCCCGTACTCCAGACCAGAGGAGATCTTATGGCAGAGGTCTGAGTACTGGAAAGATATGCTGGTTACGGGAGCAGGAAAGCCTAGTAACCCCTGGCGCCCTAACTCCGTTGTCTCGCCCGTGTTATCAGAAATCCCCTGCGAGACTATGGTTGCTTGAGCCCATGGCAGCCGCGTTTGAAGGGCGGATTATGTCTGCCCAACTTCGATGCCCCCTCAGGTCTTAATGGGAGACAAAGGGAAATCCGAGACAGGGTGATAACAAGGGGCCCTCTGACTAAGCAACCAGGCCAGGGGCTACAAGCTAACTAACTTAAACCAAAAGTATGTGCGGACCAACCGCCAGGGAAAAGGACAACCAAAGATCCACTGATCCGTTACTCCTATCCAGCACCGCTGGATACCAGAGTGGATTTGTGGGAGCGGAATCCTCCGCAAAAGCTCCGGAACACAAAGAAACAAAATAATAAACAGTAAGCGGTCAAGCCGCAACACACGGCTACGCCGCGACTCACGAACACCACAGGATGTTAAAGGTGCTCGGTCGGACTCCAGGAATAGATGACAACTTCCGAGTACTGGACCACTGAGGACAGGAACAACCGGATTGAGCAGGACTGGAAACTCTCTGTAACTGACACAGCAAACAGGAAGCTATCACCGGCGTCTGTGAGAAGTCCTGAGAGTGCTTAAATTTGGGAGCCCTCCAATCAAGATCCAGACAGGGTAATCACATAATCATGCCGTGCAGCTGCATGCTGCACGGCCAGGATACAATTGAACTGATTAATTAAGACCCAGCAACGGGGAACGCGGTCCGACCGTGGCATCCCCGTTGCTGGGGTCTGAGCGGATCCGTGCGCCCGGCGTCTAGCGTTGCTAGGGAGCCGGCGGCTGTCTGCCTGCGGCGTCCCTAGTTGCTAGGCGCCGGGCCGCACTGACGGGCGGACCCTCGGCGCCTAACAGTACCCCCTCCTTGAGGAGGGGTCAAGGAACCCCTAAGGCCAGGTTTCTGAGGAAATTCTCGAAAAAATGCCCTTTTGAGCCTCGGGGCATGGAGATCCTCATCCAGGACCCAAGACCTTTCTTCTGGACCATAACCTCTCCAATGTACCAAAAAATAAAGCCGACCCCGGGACAACTTGGAATCGAGAACCTTCTCCACCAAGAACTCCTGCTGACCCTGTACATCTATTGGTGATTTCCCCTGAGAGATCTTGCGAGGAAATCTACTGGACGAAACATATGGTTTCAACAAGGAGCAATGGAAGGTATTTCCGATCCGTAAAGTTTTTGGTAAACGTAACCGGAAAGCAACTGGATTGACTTTTTTGATAATATGAAATGGTCCAATAAATTTAGGACCCAATCTGGCTGAGGTTTGTCGAAGTTTAATGTTGCGAGTCGACAACCATACCCTATCTCCTACTTTAAAAGTGCACGGCCGCCGGAGCCTGTCAGAAAATTTTTTCTCCCGAAATGCCGCTTTTCTGAGAGCCAGGTGCACTTTTCTCCAAATGAGTTTGAGATGAGAGGTCAAGGTCAGCGAGGAGACAGAGGAATGTTGAAAAAAGGAATTAGCTCTGGGGTGAAAACCAAAAACTGTAAAAAATGGAGACACATTGGTGGAGGAATGACAGGCATTGTTGTAAGCAAACTCCGCCAACGGAAGAAACTCAGACCAGTCATTTTGGAGTTTGGCCGAGTACAAACGCAAATATTGTTTTAATGATTGATTAACTTGCTCAGTCTGCCCGTTGGATTGGGTATGGTAGCCAGACGTTAAAGATAATTTCATCTTTAATGAGGCACAAAAAGACTTCCAAAATTGTGCAATGAATTGTGGACCCCGATCAGAAACAATATCAGTGGGTAACCCATGGAGTCTGAAAACATGGCGGAGGAACAAGACTGCCAATCCCTGGGCAGATGGCAATTGGGGAAGAGCAATGAAATGGGCCATTTTGCTAAAACGGTCCACTACCACCCATATGACTCGGCATCCGGCTGACAGAGGGAGGTCCACCACAAAATCCATGGAAATATGAGACCATGGCCTAAGAGGAACATTCAAGGGCATAAGTTGACCGATAGGCAAGGAACGGGGAACCTTATGCTGTGCACAGACCTGACAAGAAAAAACAAACTCCTTAATGTCTTTGGAAAGACCAGGCCACCATACTGAGCGGGAAACTAATTCAAAAGTTTTAGCGATCCCTGGATGCCCGGCAACTTTGCTATCATGAAACTCCGTCAAAACAGTTGCTCTCAAAAACTCGGGGACATAAAGACGACCAGCAGGAGTATTTCCAGGAGCTTGATGTTGAAGCTGCTTTAACTGGGTAAATAAATCTTGTGTGAGTCCTGCCCGAATGACTGAAGACGGAAGTATGGGAGTAACAGGACTGTTGTCTTGAACTGGAAGAAAACTGCGTGACAGGGCATCTGCCTTGGTATTCTTGGAACCTGGCCTGAAGGTGATAATGAACTTGAAACGAGTAAAAAATAAAGCCCAACGAGCTTGCCGGGCATTCAGCCGTTTAGCTGATTCAATGTATTGAAGATTTTTGTGATCAGTCAAAACTGAAATGGTATGAGTGGCTCCTTCAAGCCAATGCCTCCACTCCTCGAAAGCCCATTTAATAGCCAGTAATTCCCGGTTACCAACATCGTAGTTGGATTCAGCAGATGAGAATTTCCTGGACATAAAGGCACAAGGATGTAATTCTAGAGAATCCGGATCCTTCTGAGATAGGATAGCCCCTACTCCAACCTCCGAGGCATCAACCTCAACAATGAAAGGCAATTCTGGGTTGGGATGTCTGAGGACTGGGGCTGAGACAAAGGCTTGTTTCAAGGCCTGAAAAGATAACTCAGCTTCACGTGACCAGTTGGTAGGATCTGCTCCCTTCTTAGTCAGTGCCACAATGGGAGCAACTAGGTCGGAGAAAGAGTGAATAAATCTTCTATAGTAATTCGCAAACCCTAAAAAGCGCTGAATTGCTTTTAAGTTGGTGGGTTGCGCCCAACTAAGGATGGCTTGGAGCTTCTTTGGTTCCATACAGAATCCCCGAGGGGAAATGATGTACCCTAAAAAGGATACCTCCGTGACATGAAATTCACACTTCTCCAGCTTGGCATATAGGTGATTTTCACTTAATTCTTTTAGAACCTGACGCACCTGGGTAACATGTTGTTCTATAGAGTCAGAATATATCAAAATATCGTCTAAGTAGACTACAACGAATCTTCCAAGAAATTCACGGAGCACATCGTTAATGAGATCCTGGAAAACTGCCGGAGCATTAGACAGGCCGAATGGCATAACCAGATACTCATAGTGACCCGACTGAGTACTGAATGCCGTTTTCCACTCATCCCCTGACTTGATTCGGATGAGGTTATATGCTCCTCTCAGGTCAATCTTAGAAAAAATCACAGCCGAACGTAGCTGATCAAAGAGGACAGAAATCAGCGGCAAAGGGTAAGTATTTTTTACTGAGATCTTATTCAAGGCTCTAAAGTCAATGCAAGGTCTGAGTGATCCATCCTTCTTCTCCACGAAGAAGAAGCCTGCACTTAAAGGGGATTTAGATGGCCTGATAAATCCTTTCCCTAGGCTTTCTTTAACATACTCATTCATGGCCACAGTTTCAGGTCCGGACAATGCATATAACCTTCCCTTAGGCAAAGTGGCACCAGGAATTAGCTCAATAGCACAATCATAAGGCCTATGGGGAGGCAGAATGTCCGCATTGCCCTTGGAAAATACATCAACAAAATCCTGGTATTCCACAGGAATGGGTGCGGGAATGACAGCAGCTATTCTGATGGGAAACGTAATACATTCCTTATTACAGATGGTACCCCATTGTGAGATCTCCCCCGACTGCCAATCAATGATGGGATTATGAAAGGCCAGCCAAGGGTGACCCAGAACCACTGGAACTGCTGGGCAATGGGTAAGGAAAAACTCAATTTTTTCAGAATGCAGAGCTCCTACCGAAAGTAGAACAGGAGGTGTACAGAGAGAAATACCCCATTGGACAAGGGACTCCCATCTAAACCATGCATGGTGATACACCTACCCAAGGCTAACTGAGGAATACCTAAGGCCTTGGCCCATGTTAAATCCATAAAGTTCCCTGCAGCTCCACTGTCCACAAAAGCCGAGACCGAGGAACAGAGGCTGCCAAAGGAAACTTTAGCTGGGACCAACAGTGAATTATTTGAGGACATAAGCTGCAGACCAAAGTGAACCCCCTCACAAATCACTTGGTCGAGGCGTTTCCCGACTTGTTCGGACAATTACGGGCAAAATGTCCCTTACCTCCACAGTATAAACAAATACCAGAATTTTGCCTTCTGGTTCTTTCTTCAGGAGACAGTTTGGAGAGGCCTATCTGCATGGGCTCCTCTATGTCCACAGGAATGGAAAAAACACAAGGAGTAGACCCGACAGATGCTCCTTTTTCAGCCCTCCGCTCTCTGAGACGACGATCAATCTTAATAGAGAGCTCCATGAGTTTATCGAGAGTCTCAGGAGCGGGATACTGAAGGAGACTGTCTTTTATAGACTCGGATAAGCCGAGGCGAAACTGACTGCGCAGGGCTGGGTCATTCCATCCACAGTCGTTCGACCAACGGCGAAACTCCGTACAATAAATCTCTGCGGGATTCCTACCCTGTCTGAGAGCACGCAACTGACTCTCGGCGGATGCCTCTCTATCAGGGTCGTCATACAATAGCCCTAAAGACCCCAGAAAGGCGTCTACAGACAATAAAGCCGGATCGTCTGTTCTTAAACCAAAAGCCCAGGTCTGAGGATCCCCCTGAAGTAAAGAAATAATAATTCCAACCCGCTGAGATTCCGTACCTGAGGAGACTGGTCTTAAACGAAAATAAAGTTTACAAGACTCTTTAAAATTAAAAAACTGCTTTCTATCCCCAGAAAAACGGTCAGGCAAATGCATTTTTGGTTCAGGAATGACCCTCGGGGAAGTCCGTAACAGATCTTCCTGTGACCTCACCCGAAGGGACAGATCCTGAACCATCTGAGTAAGTTCTTGAATCTGGCTAACTAGAAGCTGGCCAGGATTTGGCCCAACACCGGTGGGATTCATGAGGCCGACAAATCTTCCAACTGAATAAGGGAAAAAATTAAATCCTGTTTAATTTTAAATTTTAGTCTGGCCGGTGATAATGTTATGATTCCCGTACTCCAGACCAGAGGAGATCTTATGGCAGAGGTCTGAGTACTGGAAAGATATGCTGGTTACGGGAGCAGGAAAGCCTAGTAACCCCTGGCGCCCTAACTCCGTTGTCTCGCCCGTGTTATCAGAAATCCCCTGCGAGACTATGGTTGCTTGAGCCCATGGCAGCCGCGTTTGAAGGGCGGATTATGTCTGCCCAACTTCGATGCCCCCTCAGGTCTTAATGGGAGACAAAGGGAAATCCGAGACAGGGTGATAACAAGGGGCCCTCTGACTAAGCAACCAGGCCAGGGGCTACAAGCTAACTAACTTAAACCAAAAGTATGTGCGGACCAACCGCCAGGGAAAAGGACAACCAAAGATCCACTGATCCGTTACTCCTATCCAGCACCGCTGGATACCAGAGTGGATTTGTGGGAGCGGAATCCTCCGCAAAAGCTCCGGAACACAAAGAAACGAAATAATAAACAGTAAGCGGTCAAGCCGCAACACACGGCTACGCCGCGACTCACGAACACCACAGGATGTTAAAGGTGCTCGGTCGGACTCCAGGAATAGATGACAACTTCCGAGTACTGGACCACTGAGGACAGGAACAACCGGATTGAGCAGGACTGGAAACTCTCTGTAACTGACACAGCAAACAGGAAGCTATCACCGGCGTCTGTGAGAAGTCCTGAGAGTGCTTAAATTTGGGAGCCCTCCAATCAAGATCCAGACAGGGTAATCACATAATCATGCCGTGCAGCTGCATGCTGCACGGGCAGGATACAATTGAACTGATTAATTAAGACCCAGCAACGGGGAACGCGGTCCGACCGTGGCATCCCCGTTGCTGGGGTCTGAGCGGATCCGTGCGCCCGGCGTCTAGCGTTGCTAGGGAGCCGGCGGCTGTCTGCCTGCGGCGTCCCTAGTTGCTAGGCGCCGGGCCGCACTGACGGGCGGACCCTCGGCGCCTAACACCTAAAAGTGTCATCATACATTTCTGTGATATTATCTAATAAATTTGCAAGCGCAGATATATATCTATAGTTCATCACTCCTCTAGCTGTGCGAGTGAAATCTAACGCAAGTAGAACCTGAATCCCGGTGGATTCATGGATCATGTCAGAGGCCGAATGCTCTGTCCTTTCTGTCAGTTGTCTTTTAACTACGTGCTCGTAATGAGTGCGAGCTTGGGCACCACGGTGTATATCTTTCATTTTGGCATGTGATACAGTCATTACCTCAGGCAGTACTTTTCCAATATAACACAATCCTTCAGAGTTTGGGGCTAGCCACTTATACGCCTTCCTCCCGCATATGAAATATGCATCATCGGGGAGAACATATGGGACGCAGTAGGACATAACCATATTACACATCTTCCATGTGAAATCTCCTAACCCTAATTCTCCCATCTGTCTAGTACACGTATCAGTTTGTACGATACGTGCACAGTATCCTGGTGATACCTCTCCAACTCTCGTAATCCTACTTCCTAGGGTATACCTATATCGGAAAGATTTTTCTCTACTGGCTATGTGACGTATAAGTTCTGTATCTGTAGGCATTCTATCTGCTCTATATGAAAAGGTCATGGTTTGGTTACTCCATGACACTTCCCAATTTCCCGGCTTTCGGGGATTGGAAATGTTAAAACATATTAGGGATCTATCCACTTGGTATTGGTGGAGCTTCAAACTAGGAGGGCTGGAGATATTGAACCTCCTGTCCACCGGTCTCCCACCCTTTAGCTCAAGTACCTCTCCTACCGTTAAAGGGAATGGTACTAGCCCTGATTTGCTATGACCTTGAGGTAATTGAGAGCATACCCAACAATCTGTTTGATTTAACACACTACCCACTAAGGAGTGATAGTCACTCAATGGATGCCGGTCCATGTGGATATTAAAACTGGATTGGCATTTCTTGATGCACCCATCCTCAACTACATTGTCACAGAGCCTACAGATACAGTTTTCTTCAGCTAACAATCCTTCACAATTCCTTCTATTGTCAATGCTATCGGATCGTTTTCTAATACTCGCCTTTACTTGTTGGTTAAGTTGTTCTTGGAAAACTACGCCTCCATCTTTATCATCAGAACCCATTCCAGAACCTCTCTCGACCTCCATGGTACTCTCGCCGGAACAGACTGCTCTGGTCAACATCATGGTCAACAGGAAAATCCGGATCGCAGTCTCTTGGGGCAAGTCCATCTTATAGGAGGAAACGGAGAAGAATGAGAAGGGGAAAAAAAAATAGTTGAGGGAGAGGGGATGGGGAGTGGAGAAAAACAATAAAAGGGAACAGGGAATCGACAACTGCTTTCGATCTTATGATTTTCAGTGCTCAGGTGCCGCCTCAGTCCTCCTGGAACAGACACTCCAGTGATACAACTTCCTCTACCGTCTGTTCCTTATCACGGGACCTCTCTGGATCAGCAACCTTCTTACAATGGGACGAATGAACCCAAGTCTCTCTCTCGGCAGCTTTCAATGCTGTAGTGCTAGTCAATAAGACTTGGTGTGGTCCTTCCCATCTGTCAATAAGGCAACCTGAGCGTAGAAAATTCCGTATCATTACATAATCCCCAGGTTCAATGTCATGACAATTACTATCTGGTAAATCAGGAATCACCAACTTCAAATTATCATTTTGATTCCTTAGCTGTTTACTCATGTTAATCAAGTATTTTACAGTCACTTCATTGTTACACTTCAAATCATCCTGAGGGTTAATCATAACATGCGGTTGTCGACCAAACAAGATTTCAAAGGGGGACAGATTAAGAGGGGACCTGGGAGTGGTTCTGATGCTGTATAGTACAATGGGTAAAGCTTCTGGCCATGTCAATCCTGTCTCTGCCATAACTTTGCTCAGTTTATTTTTAATAGTGCTGTTCACTCTTTCCACCTTCGCACTCGCCTGTGGACGGTATGCAGTGTGCAGCTTGCTATCAATTCCCATCAACTTACACATTCCTTGAAAGACATCACCTGTAAAATGGGTACCCCTATCACTTTCAATTATTCTAGGGATACCATATCTACATACAAATTCCTGCACAATTTTCTTAGCAGTAAACATAGCGGTATTTGTGGCCGCAGGAAATGCTTCGACCCAATTTGAGAACACATCTATACAAACAAGTACATATTTCAAATTTCGACAAGGGGGTAATTGTATAAAGTCAATCTGTATTACCTGGAAAGGGCCGCCTGTAGGTGGGATATGAGATGGTTCTGTTGGTATTGCCTTTCCGATATTCTTTCTCAAACAGGTAAGGCATGACATTGCTCTCTTACCTGCATGAGATGAAAATCCTGGGGCGCACCAATATGCTCTTACCAACTTACACATTCCCTCCTTGCCCAGATGAGTCAGCCCGTGTGCTGCCTCAGCTAAACATGGAAGATATGCTCTGGGGGCCACTGGTTTACCTTGTCCAGAGTCCTGAGGACTCCTGGCCATATCCTTTTGCCTTCCAGACTGCCTTTTCCTGTGTGGAACACAAATTTTGCATTTCACACAACTTCTGTGTGTTGATGGTATTAAATACCATCAATTGTGTGGTGTCTGTCTGTCTGGGGGTACCAGCTGCTAACTTAGCAGCTTCGTCTGCTCGGCTGTTACCAAGTGATACTGGGTCTTGGCTATATGTGTGTGCTTTACACTTGATAACAGCCACTCTGTCGGGTTCCTGTATCGCTGTTAGAAGCCTTTTGATGTGAGCTGCATGCGCTACCGGTGTACCAGCTGCCGTCATGAAATTTCTGAGGCGCCATAGGGCTCCGAAATCATGGACTACCCCGAATGCGTATCTAGAATCGGTGTAGATATTGGCTGACTTGCCCTTAGCCAATTCACATGCTCTGGTTAGGGCGACTAGTTCAGCAATCTGGGCTGAATGAGGTGGGCCTAACGGTTCTGCTTCTATGGTGCCTTGGTCATCTACGACTGCGTATCCAGTACACAAGTCTCCCGCGTCTGACTGTCTGTGACAACTACCGTCCGTGTAGAAAGTAAGATCTACCTCTTCCAGTGGGTTGTCACTGATGTCAGGCCTTGCGGTGAAATTTTGGGTCAAATATTCCATACAATCATGTGTGTCCTCCTTTGTATTAAATCCTCCTTCCCCACCACTCTCATCCTCCACCCTTTGTGCCTGTCCAGGCACACCTGGGAGATATGTTGCAGGATTTAAGGCACTGCATCTCCTTATGGTGATGTTTACGGGGGCCATTAGTGCCAATTCCCATCTTGTAAACCGTGCTGATGAGACGTGTCTGGTTTGGGCAGAATTTAGCAAGGTTGACACTGCATGTGGTGTATGAATTGTGAGGTTGTGACCTAGCACGACGTCTTCGCTTTTCGTTACTAGCAATGCTATCGCAGCAACGCTTCGCAAGCATGTGGGGAGGGATCGCGCTACCGTGTCTAGCTGAGCGCTGTAATATGCTACTGGCCTGCTGGCATCACCGTGCTTTTGGGTTAGTACGCCTGCCGCGCAACCAGCACTTTCTGTTCCGTATAGCTCAAAGGGTTTCCCATAGTCTGGCATACCTAATGCTGGTGCCTGCGTTAGGCACTGTTTAAGTCTCTCAAATGCTGCCTCAGACTCGTCTGTATGCGAAATCCGATCAGGCTTGTTTGAGGAGACCATCTCCTGCAAAGGTAACGCTGAAATGGAAAATCATGGGATCCAATTACGGCAATACCCACACATTCCTAAGAATGTTCTGATCTGCTGCTGGGTTTGTGGCAGAGTCATGTCTCTAATTGCTTGAATTCTATCAGCGGTCAGGTGTCTCAGTCCTTGTGTTAGACAGTGTCCCAAATATTTTACCTTAGTCTGGCATAATTGCAACTTGTCTTTGGAAACCTTGTGTCCTGTGTCTGAAAGATGAAACAGGAGCTGTTTCGTATCCTTCAGGGACGCTTCCAGTGAATCTGAACACAGCAGTAAATCATCCACATACTGTATCAATACTGATCCACTGTCTGGTTGGAAAGACTGTAAACAATCATGCAAAGCCTGAGAAAATATACTTGGACTATCTATGAATCCTTGGGTTAATCGAGTCCATGTGTATTGGACTCCTCTGTATGTAAATGCGAACAAATATTGGCTGTCAGGGTGCAGAGGTACCGAAAAGAAAGCGGAGCAGAGGTCAATAACAGTGAAAAATTTCGCAGTGGGAGGGATTTGCATTAGGATGACAGCTGGATTTGGCACTACGGGGAACTGACTCTCAACTATTTTGTTAATCCCCCTTAGATCCTGCACTAACCTGTAACCCCTCCCCCCACTCTTTTTAACAGGGAAGATGGGACTATTAGCAGTGCTGGACGTTCTTACCAGAATGCCCTGTTGTAGCAAGCGCTCTATTACTGGGTAAACTCCTAACTCCACCTCTGGCTTCAGAGGGTACTGTGGGATTTTTGGAGCTATCCTACCATCTTTTACTTGTACAACTACCGGAGCTACGTTTGCCATTAATCCAGTGTCCTGTCCATCTTTAGTCCAAAGTGACTCTGGTATCTGAGATGTCATTTCTTCTACTTGGTATGGAGTCCTATTTGTCATAATGGTATGTGACA
This sequence comes from Pseudophryne corroboree, assembly GCF_028390025.1. Classification (NCBI taxonomy): domain Eukaryota; kingdom Metazoa; phylum Chordata; class Amphibia; order Anura; family Myobatrachidae; genus Pseudophryne; species Pseudophryne corroboree. Next base: position 206,971 of record NW_026970447.1, read on the forward strand.
TTAATTTTGATGGGGAGTCTAACATGTCTCGCACTTCCTGAGCGTGATTCTCAGGTATGTCCAAGAATACACCTTCAGGGGTACAATAAATGACGCACCCCATTTTGCACAGTAAGTCTCTACCCAGGAGATTGGTCGGTGCCGATGCAGCCAGCAAAAAGGAATGCTTGGTATGTAAAGGCCCTATTGTAATCTCTGCTGGTTTGCTAACAGGGTAATGCTGGACTACTCCTGTCACTCCCACGGCTGGAATTGTCCTACCAGTGGTCCTCATGCCCACTGTCGAATTGATCACTGATTTGGCCGCCCCCGTATCTACAAGAAAGTTTAATGATTTACCAGCTACATTGATTGCAATTTTGTGTTCACTTCCAAGGCTTGCAATCAATTTTACTGGCTGCAGATTACAGGTATGGCCACACCCCTATTGGGTATGGTAACCTCCCTGAATCCCGCTGGCAGCAACTATTTGTGATGGAGTTAATTGGGAACTACCAGAGGCGTGCCAGTCTCTGTTCGGGGGGTATCTTTTTGTTTCCCCTGTATGTGGCTCATAACTCCGTTTCTGAAGACCCTGATCCCAATGTCGTGTGTCGTTGTCTAGGGGGTTGGTATGAGTTTCGTGAATTCTTTACTCTACAATCTCGTGCCATGTGTCCCTGTTTATGACAAGAATAACAAGTAACCACACTTGACTTACCCACAGGGTTTGGTGATACAAACAAAGGCTGCCTTGTGGTCAGGGCCTGTATACTTACTGACATTAATTTATCACCTTGTTGTTCCCTATGTCTGGTGATGTTCCTATCGTGATCAATAGCAGCCTCTCTCAAAGTAGCCACAGACAGACCTCGCCAACATGGTTGTGTGGTCTGTACCCTAGTCTTCAATGACTCTTTTAAACCATCCATCAGTACCGATACTGCTACTTCTCGATGGTTTGTGTTTGTTTTAATGTCCTCTATGCCTGTGTATTTTGCCATTTCTGATAATGCTCTGTGAAAATATTCTGCTGCTGTTTCTGACTCCTTCTGTTTAATGGAGAATATTTTGTTCCATTTAACTACCGCTGGGAAATACTCTTTTAACTGTAAGCTTATTCTTTTTACATTGTCTTTGTTGTACACATCTGTAAGAGGTACATCCTGATCTAATCCACAGTCAGCTAAAAATTGAGCTGCGTCGACATTGGAGGGTAAACATGCTCTCAGCAATATCTGCCAGTCTTTATTGTTGGGTTCTACAGTGTTACCTAGGTCTCTGATGTATTTTTGGCTGGCAACTAAGTCTTTTCTAGGGTCAGGGAATTCAGACACTATGGTCCTTAATTCCATTCGGGAAAATGGGCTGTACATGGCAATGTTCCTAATGGGAGTGGCTCCTGATGTGTCCGTTTTCCCATTTGGCACTGCTATTACCCTAACAGGAGTAATTCTAACAACCTCATTCTGTGTAGATTCTACAGGCTGTGGTGAAATAGTTTCAGCATAGTGTATGGTGCCGTACTTACCTGTTGATACGACCTCACCTATCCCTCCGCTAGGGGCCTTTGTTACTAATCTCGGGGGTGGAGCTGTGCCTACTGTGGTCTCTGCTATGGTGGCTGCTAGAGAGAGCGCTGAAATTGTTGCCGATTCGTCCTCTTGATCACACTCCTGAGGAAAGTTCAAAACAGGGTACAACTTGCACGGGTTAATACTTGCATTGGTTAATTGGTTAACATTATCTTTAACATTTACACAGTTGCTAAGTGTTTGTTGTTTGTTACACCTTAATGCGTCATTCTCCGCAACCAATTTTTCTCCCGATATATATGGTGGCGGTGGGGCCGTGGCGATCAGTTTTCTGATAGAGCCAGATCCCGCCGCCTGAGCCAATCCTCTCTGTATGTCACCTTCCTGTTGCCACAACTGCAAATAATCGTAATGTTTGATTCGTCTCTTTGCTGATTTAATGAGACATATCCTCCTCCTTAAATTTTGTAACACTTCTGAGCTGAAGCTACCTACTCTTGGGAATTTCTCCCCGTCATGTACTGTCATTCTCTCCCATTCATCACATAAAGCTTCTGTGTGACTTCCGTATTTCTCACATATTACATACCTTGCCGACCCAATTGGTCGGTTCACTGAATCAACCCGAACCGAGGTTGATCGCCCCCTACCTGAACAAGTGGCCCCCATAGTTCGAAAGTGTTGCTTTATTCTGCCAACCCTTACGCAAACCAAATGTTCAAAATAGGCTGACGGTGGCGGTTTACCGAGTACCCCACTCACTCGCCCACGCCGACCAATACGACCTGATCACACCGATATGGTGCTGGTGTACTCGACCCAGGGCCCCTGCGACCTGAACCTTTATTTACTGGAACCTGCGAGGGTGATCCGAAGAACACTTACTCTTTCCAGTAACTATTGGTTGTTGGATAGTTCCTGAGTGAGCAGCGAACCTCCCTTAAAATAAAAAAAATTACACAAATCACGTTAGAATGTACAAATAGCGTTTGTGACCCCTTTACTCTAATGGTACTAGGTCAGATTACTAACTAGTGTACACAATTACGTGCGGTACAATCGTTCAGTACATAAGCAACTAATATTATGTACTGAGCGACCAACGGAATCGAAAATTACGGCTGCGAATTCCTTCAGCCAGAGCTTATATGGCCTATATGGGTGTTGCACCAACCCTTTCTTGGTGTTGTGCCTGTGGACTGTATAGCGGACTTCCTTGTCTGCTGTACCTGAACCTGCTGGTCTGCTATGACCTCCTGGTCTGTTACAGTATGATGCTCAAATTGTATGTTTTAACCAGGGATGCCTCCCTAGCCACCATGTACGTCACTTACACGCATGTACCTCACGAGTACTCGACTTTTCTTGTGGTTCAACCTTAAAAATTGTAAAAACAAACACTCACTCACTGCATATACACTTTTGTTTCTATTTCTTATTTCTGCGCAGAAATTTTTCTTTAGACCAGATGTGTTACCAATTAGGAGAAGGATCTGTTAATTTAAATTTCGAATGTTAAAATAGATTTGCGCGATTTATCGCCTTGCGTTATTTACCGCGTTGCGCTACTTATCGCGTTGAGAGGAGAGAAAAAAAACTTGTGATTTGAGTTACGTGGGCGTACCCGGACGCTCCGCTGCGTGATATACGCTGCGTGCGTCGGCCTTTAGTTTGCGTACGCAAATCTCAGTCCTTTTGTTAGAGACACGCGTCCGCAAAATAAAGATCCACCGTAACACAATTTATATGTTTATCAATGTAGATGATCCTTGATCATCTACCGCACACCACACTGACTTCGCCTTATCTCCCAGGCAAAACTGTGTGTTTGTCTATACTTTAACTATGTTGCCTTTACTCTTAAATTATGAAATAGCGACAAATCTCTTTTAGCACGTTTATCAATTATAAAACTGGCAAACAGGAGAGTGACATACGAAAATACACAAATGAAAAGGAAATGCAAATATATATATGTGCGTGTGTGTATACGCAAGACAGAAAAATAAACAGTTTTAAAAAGACACTATTGTTTTGTTCTTACCTCCGGTTCCCGGATTCCTTCAGCACCCTTTACTAAGAGAAGCAGACGCTTATCCCGACAGCACTACGAGGAATATAACCTCCCGCCCTTTGCTGATGGATAATGTCTGCTGTATCTACCTAGTGCAGATATGTGAAGGACGGGCGAGCCGCCAATTGATAAAGCTGAATATTTATCGTATATAATACCCTTTATGAGGTCTAAGAACACTGTACGCTATCTACGTATGAAGTACCGTAAGGGTACGCACGTTGCGTAACAATCGCTTAGCCGTAGTCGAGACGCTCAAGCGTCACGTTCGCTCACGGCCAAGAGATCACAGGCAGGCACGCTTATTGGCTGCCGACTAACGTAATGATTCGCTATAGCGTAGCGGACGCTCGGGACCACGAGGAGATCACCAGCGGCGCTGACGCTCACAACATTAAACCTTATTATCTAAACCATAAACAGTGTGTTGTGCAGTAAAACCTTAGTGTAATGATAGAGTGTAAATGCAACACAGTATAACCTTATTACCTTTAAAGCTGTTCGAGCGTCACCGACGCTCTGAGAATACTTAACACTATAAGAAATACACAGATACCGTGCTCAGGGTCCAACGCCTAATATATATATTATGAATGATATACTTGCAAAAGAATTAAACACAATACAAGTCATACACTACAATATAACATAGACTACCTAACCAGATAACTACACAGGAAATACAATACAATACAATTACTATTTAAGGGAAAATAAGAGAGAAAGAGAAGAAGAGAGAGAGGGAGAAAGATTGGCTCACAATAACAAGAAGATCAATATGATTGCGGAGAAACACTTACGCACAAAGGGAAACGATCGCATGCGCCTCGATATCCAGCTCCCGATTATCAGCAATGAGAACCGTTGAAGAAAGTGAACTGGATATGGTCGGCCTGCCTATTTATGCCCCACACACAATACAATTCAATGGTCCCTACAATCTCATTGTTCATTGGACACAGGAATTCGGCTTTGTATTATAACAAAAGGTCATAGGTTGATTCATACAGGTGGGCTGTGACTGTTTCCAACTGTTCAGGTGGGTGGGATACTGGGTTTCCCGCCGCATGACTAAGCAAGAACAAATAATACTAAATGGACATAAACTTCTTATGTCCATAACTATTCGCACGAGCGATTAATCCGCTCCAAACCAACACCGGAATATTGCTATTTAAATACTCTTCCGATGGGTACCAAACACCACTGTATGACCCCTGTTAGACCCTTCGTACAATACAAAGAGGGATCTCTCTGTTCAGGAACATGCTATATTACCTAAACTTTCAGAATCTATCAAAGGGACAATGATCTACAAAATACATTATATAGTGAAAATATGTAACGATTGAGTCGCACGCTACGATCACATAAACTCTACCGTAAATACGCATACCGTGCGCCTGCGGGTGCCCGCGACTGTGAGTATGCGCACACACGGGAGAGCGTACGCATGCGCAGCACGGACCTGTATGAGGTGCAAATATGGCAGTGTGTGTAGAGATATTTTTCTGACTTTGACAGCACTTCTTATGTTCCTTATAAAAGCACTGTTCAGAAATCTGCACTTTATCTTCTATACCCAATGTATGGAGGCAGCACTGATATTCTGTGGGATACGCCTGATTCCTCTACTGGTTACTGTTGGCATAGTCCTTGCTGAAAAGGCTCTTGTTCTCCTGATAGAGTTAAAGAATGAAGAATGAAGACCAGAATTGGTGGTCTTCTTCTATTTTTTATATATTAAGTTTTGGGTTTTTAAAATTGTGTTGTTTTTCTTGTTCAATTAATGGTTGTTAATGCAAATGTCATTTTGTGTAACATATTTTTGTAAGAATCAGAGGGTCAGCGAGACGTTATGGAGACAATGTATCATTTACTATTTGCTTCTCATTCCCCCAAAACAACCGGACCTCCCAAATGTAAGTAGAAGGAACTGAAGCAGGTATCTCCCATACCTTCATACATGGACATTTCCAGGCAAGGGTCAGGTAAGTTGTTTTGATAAAAAATCCAACAACCCTAATTCACCTACAAGTTGTTAAAGTCAAATTGCACATTTCAATATTTAGAATATACTGTGACTATGGAATTTACCAGTTTCAAATACGCATGCTAATGGCTAATACAGTAGGGGGTGAGAATGACCGTAACGGCAAGTTACTGTGCGCATTACGGTAGAAGACGCATTTGTTAATAAATATACTGCAACAAAATAGCAAATATTTCTTACATACACTCCAATGTATTACAGCCAGAAATACAAATTCCTATAGTGTGTAACATACAGTATCAGATTGCTCTGTCCAAACAGCCATTGTTTCCATGGAAGATAGACCTTGGACTGAGTGAATGTGTAAATACCGATGTTTGCCCCAATTGCTAACACGAACAATTGCGTCTCGGTCCCGTGTTGCTCTAACAAACAAGCCAGATACGATACAATAGCTAAAGATACGCAGATTCTTCATTGTGTGCTTAACACACATTCATGCACACCAGAATCCTGTGTATTTACATTCAATAAAATACAGACCAGATATTGATACTTGTATTAAGAGTGATATGTCATATGTATTATGTATTCTGGCTTTATGGTTTACACAGCACTGACCTGTCTCCTACACAATGAGTTATACATAGCCTTTACACAACTGGTTAACTGTGTGTGTGTATGTATGTATGTATATATATATATATATATATATATGTATATAGGTATTGTTCCATTAAATATTAAGGACACCGTGTATGGATACCGTGTGTGGGATCAAATTGTTCAGGGTCACATAAGTAATAATTCGGTGGTTGCGAGGATATTGTCACATATTACGGCAACAAGTTATTAGCAATACCAGATTCATGTATATTACTGTATGATACTGTGGTCGGTTTGAACTGGTCTTTAGGTGGGAGCCCAGAAGTAACCTGTAATCACATCACAAGATTAGGTGTCGCTCAGTGTTCCAGCTGACCAATGACCCACGGTGTACTGAATATGTCCCGCCCCTGGACCAATGGAAGATCTTACATTCCCCATTGTACTGTTATTGGAACACTGTATAAAAGGACGCACCTGGCCCAGATTTCAGTCACCTTTCTCAGAGGTCATCTTGTAAGACGACGGAGGCCTGGAATCTGGTGGCGCAGCGTATGTATGAAGGTAACTGATCCTATTGTATTGGTATAGTTGTATTGCTAATTGTACTTGCATTTATTTCCCGTCTGTTGTATATTATTGTACGTATTACTGTATCTTTGAATTGTATTGTGTTGCTACAGTGCAGCATTGTTATCCCTTTGTGTCCGCTAGGGACTAATATATATGGTTATTGGGTTGGACCTTTAATCCAAACTTACCCATCTGTCTCGACTAAGTTATTTTGTTAATCTGGTGAAGCGTCATGACACTTCCGACACTATACTAAGGTTTAAGTATGTTATATTGCTGGAGCCACATATATTCACCAAGGTAATACGAGAGCGTCACAACACTCAAAAGGTACGCTAAGTGGCGCTACACGTAGCGTAACATTGAGAAACTGCGCAACTGACTTATTGTCCATCGGTTTATTTTAAAAACAGTTTATCACAAAGTAAAAGAAAAAAACAGAACATTTGAATAGACATTATTTATTTAAAACCAACAAATGATAAAACTATTTAATTACATAGAGAGACCCCCCCCCCCCCTTCCCCCTGTAATATCATCCCAATATATTTAAATGAGCTGTCATAGGGACATAGCCAAAATGACACCGGAAATCTTTTGTTTTTAAACAACTTTTTTTCATATCTTTAATACACATATTTTTGTCTATATTTTAAACTTAAAAAATACTTCACTCTGTACAACGCCTATGGGGGTCATTCAGACCCAGCCGCTATAGCAACCCGCAGCAGTTTGCTGGTGGTGGCAAAATATATATGCGTAGCAGCCGCGCAGACACACGCATTGCGGTCGCATCCCTGAGGGGTGAATGCGGGCGGGGCAGGATCATTTTCTGGGGGAGGGGGGGGGGGGGCTGTGTGATGTCACATCTGCGATCATCTCTGATTAACCCCCTATAAGCTTCCAGAGTGCACCTCATATCTCATCTTTTCCAAGTTACTACAAATGATATGAGATCGGTAGCAGCACTACTTTCAGGATTATTACACAGAACACACATAAAGGCTGACACAGCAAATAACAGTAACACATACAAGGGATTCATTAGAAATAAGGAAGCATAATCATTAGGTCTAATTATCAACTGGTTCTGTGCGGGACCCATACACCTCTTTACTGCCTCCAGCCCCTAGTACTGTGGCCACCTGCCCTGTCTCCCCCCACTACTGCCACCATCCTGTCTCCCCCATCTTGTTTAACCACCTACTGCCACCCGCCCTGTCTCCCACCCACTACTGCCACCCGCCCTGTCTCCCACCCACTACTGCCACCGTCCTGTCTTCCCCATCTTGTTTAACCACCTACTGCCACCCATCCTGTCTCCCCCACTGCCATCCATCTCACCCCACTACTGCCACCCGCCCTGTCTCCCACCCACTACTGTCACCGTCCTGTCTCCCCCCACTACTGCTACCCATCTTGTTTAACCACCTACTGCCACCCATCCTGTCTCCCCCACTGCCATCCATCTCACCCCACTACTGCCACCCGCCCTGTCTCCCACCCACTACTGCCACCCATCCTGTCTCCCTCCACTACTGCCATCCACCCCGTGTCTCCGCCACCTGCACTGTCTCCCCCACTACTGCCACCTGCCCTGTCTCTCCGCTCTAACACCTCAGCCCTGCTTGGGGACATTTATCCACAAAGACACTGCCTCCAGCAGCTCCAACTACTGCCCCCTGCCCTGTCTCCCTCCTCAGCGCTGCTTGGGGACAATATTACCCACTTAGAGACCGCCTCCAGCAGCCCCCGCTACTGCACTACTGCCACCCACCCTGTCTCGCCGACATCTAAGCACTGCTTGGGAACTTATGGTACTGCTAACAGTCCTTCATCAACAGATGGAAGAAGCCCGGGCAGTACGGAGGCAGAAGCTGCTTCTGGTACCATGGTCATGCAAGGCTGGGAGTCAGTAAGATTATTTAATAGACCAGGCCTGGCCAACCTGTGGCTCTCCAGATGTAGTGAAACTACACATCCCAGCATGCCCTGCCATAGTTTTAGCATTCCCTAATAGTAAAACTATGTCAAGGCATGATGGGACTTGTAGTTTTACAACAGCCGGAGAGCCACAGGTTGGCCAGGCCTGCAATAGACGGTCTAATTCAGTAAGGATAGCAGATGCTGCTAATTAGGAGAATTAGCAATCCTTTTCCGAGCGCTCTAGGGGCCGTTCATCGCAGGGCAAGGCCACCCAGCATGCTGACCGCCGCCTCCCCCCTGATGAAGCAGAAAATGCGATTGCCTCACAATTTCTGCTTCATCGTAGAAGTTAGTGAAGCCTCCTGCTGCCGCAGCTTAGCTACACCTTCAGGAGGCCCGGCGCATTCTTCTTAATCATGGCGGCTGCATGTGATGTCACACAGCCACCGTGATAATTCCTGTTTGTCTGCCTCTGGCCTCCATTCACTCCACACCGCCCCCGCACCGCCTTCTCCCTGGAAACGGAGCATTGCCCGCCCACCCCTGTGACTGCCTGCCTGACAGGCAATCGCATTTTCTGCGGCCCCTCCGCAGAAAATGCAGGCGCAGGATGGGCGTAGCGGATGTGCCCGCAACTTTCTGAATAATTCCGTTTAGATCGCACACTGCAATCCAACCTGAATTAGGTCCAAAGTCACCATCTTCCAGGCAGCTGGTGAAGGGAGCAGAGAATGGGTGTTATGTGGAAGGAACGGGCTGGTTAGGTAACAGCCTGGCTGCTGCATTCTGTACAAGCTACAAGCGGTGCAATTCTATTGCTGGGAGACCCAGGTAGAGGACATTGCAGTAGTCTATGTGTGATGATACAAGTGCATGTATGACTGTAGGTAGATCTGAGGGAATTAAGTGCTGGAGTCTGGCTATGTTCCTCAGATGAGGACCTGATTGTGGCTGATACCTGATGTCTAAGTGTCACTCCACAATCCAGGACACCAAGATTCCGCATATGATCAGCATTTTGTAACTCGGAACCCACAAGCATAAGTCTGGTTGGTAACAAAGCTGAGGTGTAGCCCTGCCCTTTGTTGGTGTGCTTCTATCATAAGGACCTGTTTCATCAGGACTGAGTCACAGCCAACTGGCATCACCCATACCTGGAGCTCAGCTAGACAACCATTTAGGATTGGTACTGGAATCTCATTACCTGGAACAAAAGACAGGTCATCTGTATAGCAGTGGTAGATGAGGACATGACATCTGATTATTTCACCCTGCGGTAGCATGTATATTACAAAAAGCATAGGAGATAGGATAAGAACCTTGAAGAACAACACATGGCAATGATAAGTATACTCCAGAAGATTAAAATGGCTTCTCATGTGTGTGACTTTGCTGATGTCTAACAAGAGTTGATTTGCGTGCAAAACATTTCCCACACTCAGAACATGGAAATGGCTTCTCACCTGTGTGACTTCTCTGATGTATAACAAGTTGTGATTTCCGTTTAAAACATTTCCCACACTCAGCGCAAGAAATTGGATTCTCCCCTGTGTGACTTCTGTGATGTATAACAAGATCTGATTTCCGTGCAAACCATTTCCTACACTCAGGACATGGAAATGGCTTCTCACCTGTGTGACTTATCTGATGTCTAACAAGACCTGATTTCTGTGCAAACCATTTCCCACACTCAGGACATGGAAATGGCTTCTCACCTGTGTGACTTTGCCGATGTGTAACAAGGTGTGATTTCCGTGAAAAACATTTTCCACAGTCTGCACATGGAAATGGCCTCTCACCTGTGTGACTTCTCTGATGTCTAGCAAGTTGTGATTTCTGAGCAAAATATTTCCCACACTCAGAACATGGAAAAGGTGATGTACCTGTGTGACTTCTCTTATGAGCATCAAGAGTTGTTTTGTATGTAAAACATTTCCCACACTCAGAACAGGAATATGGTTTCTCACCTGTATGTATTCTCTTATGTATTACAAGACGTGATTCGTATGTAAAACATTTCCCACACTCAGAACATGGAAATAGATTCTCACCTGTGTGACTTCGCTGATGTTTAACAAGTTGTGATTTGTATGTAAAACATTTCCCGCACTCAGAGCAAGAAAATGGCCTCTCACCTGTGTGCCTTCTCTGATGTATAACAAGATGTGATTTGTATGTAAAACATTTCCCACAGTCAGAGCATATCAGTGGCCTCTCACCTGCCTTACCTGTGTGTGGGTTAATAAGCTTTGTGTTCTGTGTAAAACATTTGGCATCTATAGCACATGGAAACTCTGTATTTACTGTCAGAGCTGTAACAGATGCACCAATATCAGAGTGATCAGGAGAACATTTCCCAGGATCAGAGGGATCAGCTGATAGAGCTGGATGTATAATTGGGGTAATGGGGTTATCTCCTGGAGAATCCGGTCTACTGTCATTATCTTTTATGTCACAATCCGGGGATAACATTAGATGTCCTTCTGAGATATTTCTGCTTGTGTGTCCACCTGCTGGAAATAAAATACATTATGGAAATGTGACATTTTCTGTAACAATATTAATCTTATAAATAGTAGGAGAAGACGACTCTGGGACACTTAATTATAAATGTGTGTGTATAATAAAACATAACTTTTACTGAAGGCTTTATAATATTGTGTCTCAGACTATCATTGTGTCCACCCTCCTGAGAACACTCACAATAACAAATGTAATATTATAATAAGACTTAGATATCTCTCTCTTGTACTGGTAACTAACCATGAAGTATAAATGGAGATGTAGTCACGCGCCAAGTCCTATGTCAGCACCAATGTAAAACAATGGATGGGGAACATATCGTATGAATTGGAGATTCTAGATGAACAATAACATCAGTCATATGAGCTGATGGATCAGAGAAATGTCTCCTAACGTTACTCCTGGAAGCATTGGTAAGGTAGCATTCCTTTATGTGTGTGCTCATACGCTGGTAAGCCTGTAGATGTTACTCACCCTTATATAAGGTATATTGCTACAGCAGAGTAGGTGTGGAACAAGTTATTTTACATGCAATACGCCATATAATACCCTGTAATCATCATCATATGCTAGGTTATAATACAGTGTTACACCCCCATCATCAGTGTCTTACATCTATACCCTCAATAGTAATAAGGATGATGTGTGTATGGTAAGTATGATACAGAGAATTACATATCAGAATCTATACAGCTGCCGCCATACTTCTGCTTCTCATACGTGTGCTACTGGCAGCAGTGAACATCTGAGTGAGAGTGCAGGGAAGACAGCAGAGTCTGATGAGAAAGAGATTGGATCTGCCTTTGCAGGGATGTAACACATCGGTCACCCGTTAGTATATAAAATAATAAATAAGAGGGGTGTGGACTATCCAGACGTGCTTTCTAGAGCTCTCATTACTAAGTAGCTTCTTATCTACCTGATAGCTCTCAACCTCCGCTGGGACAAACACCCAAACTATTAAGTCCCCCACTCCTCCTGCCCTAAAGCCGCTCACTCCGCTCAGTCCGGGCACCGTTCACTGCTGCAGCCTAGTGACCCAGCTGAAGCCACGGGCTGTATTCTGGGGCTAAGTGTGCCCAGTCTTTCCTGCACGCTCCGGATAGCTGACTTGGAGGCACTTTTGCCTCAGGTGGGAGCACTGGGTCTTCCGCTACTGCTGGGGACAGAACAGGCTGTGCACAGTCACTGGAGCCCGGCAGTGATATTGGAAAGTGAGGTGATGATCAAGCACTCTTGCTCCGTTGCTCTTTCTCCGAATTCCACTAGCCGATCTGCTAAGGTATCCGTGTCGCCCCACCTGCGACGTTTGACCACTGGCCCTGCTTGGTGTGAAAGATGGCTGCCGCTAGTAAAGAGGGTGGGGCTTGTGGGTCTCACCGGTTCTGTACAAACGTCCACTGGTAGGCCGCCATCTTCAATGCCAACGCCCTTAGCACTCTCTACCTCCGCCCGGCGGGACTCCTCCAAGCTCACGAGTGCTGCCCTCATGATGCTTCTGAACACGTTGAAAGGGATATCCACAACCTTTCACCTGATACACAATCTCCAGATCGTCCTTGGACATTCCGCTGAAGTCAGACATCTTGTGCGTTCTCCTGCGCCGCAGTTACTCTTCTCCTGAATAACCCAGCTTCTCTAATCAGGTGACCAAAAAGCCACCTAGGATTATCCCATCGCTATGCCAGCAATTTCTGTGACCGGACGGTTCTGTACGAAAGCCCTCGCCCTGCCTCGCGTCCCGCCCCAGTCACAGAATGGATGTTTAGGTCACACGGGATCTGGCCAATTTGGGGATTCCCACTTACTGTCAGTAACCGCCTACTACTGACTCCACCCACTGCGCAGTGGGCGGGTACTGCACTGCCACCACCAGACTCCTTGTTGCCATGGAGCCTGGAACCATGGTACTGCTCTGTATGCGTCAACACGCTGTCTAACCACTAGTCGCTGGACTAGGCCTCTGCACGGTAGCTAGACAGTCGGAAAATGTAACTATGTTTGGCATGGCTCTGCAGGTCACAAGATGAAGTGGTCATCTTGAAGCAAATGTTTATTCACCCAGTCTTAAAAAAAAAAAAGAAAGACTGTTCCCTATTGCTAGGGGCAACAGGAATACAGCAAGATGTTTACAGCAGAGTGAAAATGGTATAATACCTCTGGAGGCTCACAGGCCTCCTCTTTTTTATCTTACTCCAATACACATACCACAGGGGGTAAGTTCTTAACCAATCATTGTTTACCCATGTGATGTGCCTTGGCTACATGCACAGCTAACATTGTCCTCTATGGACGGTGGGGAGTAGTCACTCTCCTTTGACCGTCCCATCCTGGATGGTTGGTATCCGCCCTGGTGACGCTCAGTCTAGGCTGGGGGAAGTTTTCCCATCTAAACTACTTCCAGGAATCTGCCCGGGTTCCCAGCTCACCATCTCTAGCCTAAACTTGGGCTCCAGAGATGGGCAGCCTAGATCCCCGGTCAAGGTTTCCTGCCCACCGAGGGTGATCCCTATGGAGCTTCAGAAACCACTCGGCTTGTTTTAAAGCTGAGCTGCTCCTCTTTCTCCTCATGATACTTCCATGTGGGAGGCTAGAGAGGAAGGCATTCCATTTTGGGGGGAAAGTACTGGGTGAATCCACCAGCCTGAACAGTACTGCATTCCTCCCTCCTGGGACACACAACCTCGTAGGCGCATTTCACTTTAAATACAATTCAACTACACTAACACATTGTTGCTTAAATATAACACTGCAGTGCCTCACCATACTATATCTATCTATCTATCTATCTATATTAGATAAAAGATTTTAAACCTACTGGTAAATCTTTTTCTCCTAGTCTGTAGAGGATGCTGGGGACTTCGTAAGGACCATGGGGTATAGACGGCTCCGCAGGAGACATGGGCACTATAAAGAACTTCAGAATGGTTGTGCACTGGCTCCTCCCTCTATGCCCCTCCTCCAGACCCCAGTTAGAGAAACTGTGCCCAGAGGAGACGGACAGTACGATGAAAGGATTTTAGTTATTCTAAGGGCAAGATTCATACCAGCCCACTCCATCCACTCCGTATAACATGGAATATACGCAACCAGTTACCAGTATGAACAAAACAACATCAGGCAAAGACTGATCTTAACTGTAACATAACCCTTATGTAAGCAATAACTATATACAAGCCTTGCAGAAATATGTCCGCACTGGGACGGGCGCCCGGCATCCTCTACGGACTAGGAGAAAAAGATTTACAGGTAGGTTAAAAATCTTATTTTCTCTTACGTCCTAGAGGATGCTGGGGACTCCGTAAGGACCATGGGGTTTATACCAAAGCTCCAGACCGGGCGGGAGAGTGCAGATGACTCTGCAGCACCGATTGAGCAAACGCGAGGTCCTCATCAGCCAGGGTATCAAACTTATAGAACTTTGCAAAAGTGTTTGAACCCGACCAAGTAGCTGCTCGGCAAAGCTGTAAAGACAAGACGCCTTGGGCAGCCGCCCAAAAAGAACCCCCCTTCCTAGTGGAATGGGCCTTTACCGAATTTGGTAACAGCAATCCAGCCGTAGAATGAGCCTGCTGAATCGTGTTACAGATCCAGCGGGCAATAGTCTGCTTAGATGCAGTAGCGCCAACTTTGTTGGCTGCATACAGGACAAACAGTGCTTCTGTTTTCCTAACCCGAGCCATCCTGGCTACATACACTTTTAAGGTCCTGACTACATCCACGGACTTTGAGTCCTCCAGGTCACCCATAGCCACAGGCACCACAATAGGTTGGTTCATATGAAATGATGAAACCTCCTTGGGCAAAAATTGAGGACGAGTCCTCAACTCCACTCTATCCACATGGAAAATCAAATAGGGGTTCTTGTGAGACAAGGCCACCAATTCGGACACCCGCCTTGCAGATGCCAAAGCCAACATGACCACCTTCCAAGTGAGAAATTTTAATTCAACCGTCTGAAGCGGTTCAAACCAGTGAGAGTTTAGGAACCGTAACACCACGTTAAGGTCCCATGGTGCCACTGGGGGCACAAAAGGAGGCTGGATGTGCAGCACTCCTTTTACAAAAGTCTGGACTTCTTGGAGAGAAGCCAATTCTTTCTGAAAGAATATAGATAGGCTCCATTAAGGTACAGATTTCGGCCCTAACTTCAGGCCCATATTCACTTCTGTCTGTAGAAAGTGGAAAAAATGGCCCAGATGGAAATCTTCCGTAGGAGCATTCTTGGCTTCACACCAAGATACATACTTCCTCCAGATACGGTGATAATGTTTCGCCGTCACCTCCTCCCTAGCCTTTATCAGAGTAGGGATGACTTCTTCCGGAATACCTTTCCCAGCTAGGATTCGGTGTTCAACCGCCATGTTGTCAAACGTAACCGTGGTAAGTCTTGGAACACGCAGGGACCCTGCTGCAACAGGTCCTCCCTGAGAGGAAGAGGCCACGTATCTTCTGTGAGCATTTCCTGAAGATCTGAATACCAGGCCCTTCGAGGCCAATCTGGAACAATGAGTATTGTCTGCACTCTTTATCGTCTTATGATTCTCAATATTTTTGAGATGAGAGGAAGAGGAGGGAACACACAGACCGACTGAAACACCCATGGTGTCACCAGGGCGTCTACCGCTACTGCCTGAGGTTCCCTTGACCTGGCACAATACCTCCGAAGCTTTTTGTTGAGGCGTGACGCCATCATGTCTATTTGAGGAAGTCCACAATGACTTGTTATCTCTGCAAAAACTTCTTGATGAAGTCCCCACTCTCCTGGAGTGAGATCGTGCCTGCTGAGGAAGTCTGCTTCCCAGTTGTCCACTCCTGGAATGAAGAGTGCTGACAGAGCGCTTACGTGATTTTCCACCCAGTGAAGAATCCTGGTGGCTTCTGCCATTGCCACTCTGCTCCTTGTCCCGCCTTGGCGGTTTACATGAGCCACGGCTGTGACGTTGTCTGATTGAATCAGAACCGGTAGGTCGCGAAGAAGATTCTCCGCTTGTCGTAGGCCGTTGTATATGGCCCTCAATTCCAGTACGTTGATGTGTAGACAAGCGTCCTGGCTTGACCATAATCCCTGAAAATTCCTTTATGTGACTGCTCCCCATCCTCAGAGGCTCGCGTCCGTGGTTATCAGAACCCAGTCTTGAACGCCGAACCTGCGACCCTCTAGAAGGTGAGCACTCTGCAGCCACCACAGGAGAGACACCCTGGCCCTGGGGGACAGGCTTATCTTCTGATATATTTGTAGAAGGGACCCGGATCACTTGTCTAGAAGGTCCCACTGAAATGTCCTGGCATGGAACCTGCCGAAGGGGATGGCCTCGTAGGCTGCCACCATTTACCCGAGAACTTGAGTGCATTGATGAACAGACACTCTTTTTGGTTTTAGCAGGTCTATGACCATGTACTGGAGGTCCTGGGCTTTTTCCATTGGGAGAAAAACCCTCTTCTGTTCCGTGTCCAGAATCATGCCTAGGAATGATAGTGGAGTCGTTGGAATCAATTGTGACTTTGGCAGATTTAGAATCCAACCGTGCTGTTGTAGCACTCTCAGCGAGAGCGACACGCTTTTCAGCAATTGATCTCTCGATCTTGCTTTTATCAGGAGATTGTCCAAGTACGGGATAATTGTGACTCCCTTCCTGCGCAGGAGCACCATCATTTCCGCCATCACCTTGGTGAAAATCCTCGGGGCCGTGGAAAGCCCAAACGGCAACTTCTGAAACTGGTAATGAGTAACCTCACCGGTGACCGCAATGCTATGTGCCGTCTGACAGCTCAGACGCGCACAGCCAATCAGGAGAGTGCCACAACGTGGCGCTCCCTGATTGGCTGAAGGGACCCTCTGTGACAGGAGTCACGTGGGGTCCCGGCATTCGGGGTCCCATGTGTAAACATGGGACCCCTTTCAGTTCGTGGTCCGGGTAAATGTGTTTTCTTTTTTTGCCAAGTACGTGGATTACAAAAAAGAACAGGACAGCTACACTGGATTTTGGCGAGTATAATTTTATTTTCAGGTACACCGTGGATTCTACTGGGAGAAGAGGACAGAGTCGGCGTGTGAACATAGGTAAGTAGGTGTGTGTCGGCATGCATGTATGTAATAAAGTTTTACTTTCACGGTGTGCGTGTACTGTTTTTATTTGGGTATTTTTTCTGCAGTAGAACTACAGGTACCAGCGGGCCCATCCCCCCCACATGCTGGTACTTGTGGTTCTCCAAGTACCAGCTTGCGGGGGAGGCTTGCTGGGACTTGTAGTTCTGCTACAAAAAACAATACTCTTTATTTTGTCACTTGGCTATCAGCCCACCATCCGCAGCCTTTGAATGGGGGGGTGGGGGGGGGGGGGTGGTAGCCTTTGGCTTCACCCCTGGCACTTAGGTGGCTGGAGGGGGGGGGGGGGGATGACACACTGATTTAAGGGGTCCCCACTCCCCCAGGGTACTCCGGTCAGGGGTGACTAGTTAGTGATTTAATGCCAGGGCCGCAGGGACAGATATAAAAGTGTCCCCCGGCTGTGGCATTCTCTCTCTGACTAGTGGAGCCCGGTGCTGGTGTTAAAAATACGGGGGACCCCTACGCTTTTTGTCACCCGTATTTTTTGCACCAGGACCGAACGCAGAGCCCGGTGCTGGCTGTAAAAATACGGGGGATCCTCTGTCAATTTTTTCCCGTATTATTACAACCAGGACTGGCTCAAAGAGCCCGAGGTTGGTTATGCTTAGGAGGGGGGGGGGGGGGGGCAAGCATTTTTTTTTCATGATTTTAACCCATTCCCACTGAAAAACATGCTCTGTTCTTTCCATATTATTTTAGTCAGTAAAAAAATTATATTCTTTTAAAAAATATATAAATAATACTTGTGTCTCCTAATAGACAAACCAAGTACATAATCCCTTCTAATATAAATAGATATGCTATTAGCAACAAAAAAAAACCCACAAAAAAAACATGTTTTTAAATGTTTTTATTAGATTCCACCAGCAAAATGAGGCGGACTGAAATTGACGAAATGACTGTCGAAAAGCACTGTTGTCGAATCGACATTCTTCCATTGAATATACTTTTGTCGAAAAGCCGCATTTTTACCATTGCAGACATGTCGAATTTAACAACTGTCGAATTTCAAAAAATTGAATCTGAAACATCAATTTTTTTGTCGAAAAGTACTGTATTGCATTGTCGAATTATTTTTTTTGGTGTCGAAATTGCATATACCCCATAGTGTACTACTGTAAAACATAAGATTATATTAAACCATAAAAGTATTGGACTCGTACCCCAACTTATGGTCTACTTAATAGTAGACATGTATCGCTTCGTTAGGGGAGCGGGCCAGCAGTGTGGTGAATCCCAATCCTCTTTCTGGATCAAAATTCTTCCCCCAAATGAGGTGTTTGCAATATGCAAATGAAAAAAGCTCCAGATAGTGTAACACTATTTTATTAAAACAAATGCAATAAAAACAAGCTTGGGTAGACAATGGACTCTCACCAGATGTAAATAAACAAAGGCATGTAACGAACTGGTCCAGGCATCCCCAGGAACCGTCATACAGGCAAGTGAGCGACTTAAGTGTCCTCCCGTTTCCTCCACCAACGCGTTTCGATAGCTTTAGGCTCTCTTTCAAGGTGTAGGAGGTTGTTGTGCGGTGGGAATATTTATACCCCACTTGATGAACTCCAATCAATAAACTTGTGTAAAACCTAATACCAGACAAAGACCTACTACTGTCTATGATCCCCATACCCAGTAATGAAAATCCAGTCCGAAAAAGTCCATTCCAGTGTCTTCATTCCCACCCCCAAGGCACAGCTTCTAATTTCCCGGGTGAAACAGTGTCCGGCATTTGTTCCGCTTCCGGCGGAAGAAGATCAGCAGCATCTCTATCCAATTGTTGAAGGACGTATCCTGACGTATGACCCACTTCCGGCGGATCGAGGAATGTTGTCTTAAAGTGATTTCCAAGTAAACGGAATCGACATATGTAATGATTCATTTATGACATTGAAGCGCCCTGACCTGTATGGTAAAATTGCTTTTTTCCTTGTTGATTGAAGTGTTGGTGACACTTTATTACCAATAGGACACGGCTGCTAATAGCGCACAGTCTGTTACCACAAATATTTGTCGTTTCTTCCATAAATAGGTCTTGTATAATTTGGAGGTGTGCTTTGGGTCATTGTCCTGTTGTAGGAGGAAACTGGCTCCAGTCAAGCGCTGTCCACAGGGTATGGCATGACATTGCAAAATGGTGTGATAGCCTTCCTTATTGAAAATCCCTTTTACCTTGTACAAATCTCCCACTTTACCAGCACCAAAGCAGCCCCAGACCATCACATTACCTCCACCATGCTTGACAGATGGCGTCAGGCACTCTTCCAGCATCTTTTCACTTGTTCAGAGTCTCACAAATGTTCTTCTGTGTGATCCAAACACTTCAAACTTCAATTCATCTGCCAAATACACTTTTTCCAAGCTTCCTCTGTCCAATGTCTGTGTTCTTTTGCCCATATTAATCTTTTCCTTTTATTGGTGTTTTCTTTGCCACTCTGCCTAGAAGGCCAGCATCCCGGAGTCGCCTCTTCGCTGTAGACATTGACACTGGCGTTTTGTGGGTACCATTTAATGAAGCTGCCAGTTGAGGACCTGTGAGGCATCTATTTATCAAACTAGAGACTCTAATGTACTTGTCTTCTTGCTCAGTTGTGCACCAGGGCCTCCCACTTCTCTTTCTACTCTGGTTAGAGCCTGTTTGTGCTGTTCTCTGAAGGGAGTAGTACACACAGTTGTAGGAAATGTTCAGTTTCTCAGCAAGTTCTCGCATGGAATAGCCTTCATTTCTAAGAACAAGAATAGACTGTCGAGTTTCACAAGAAAGTTCTCTTTTCTTTGCCACTTTGAGAGTATAATCAAACCCACAAATGTGATGGTCCAGACACTCAACTAACTGAAAGATAGCCCAGTTTTATAGCTTCTCTAACCCGTTTTCAGCTGTGCTAACATAACTGCACAAGGGTTTTCTAATCATCCATTAGTCTTCTACCGCTATTAGCAAACACAATGTACCATTAGAACACTGGAGTGATGGTTGCTGGAAATGGGCCTATATACACCTCTGTAGATATTCCATTAAAAAACAGATGTTTGCAGCTAGTAAAGTCATTTACCACATCAACAATGTATAGAGTATTTCTGATTAATTTAATGTTATCTACATTGAAAAAAACAGTGCTTTTCCTTAAAAATAAATAAATGTCTAAGTGACCCCAAACTTTTGAATGGTAGTGTATGATCTGGTGCATCTGAAGATGTGAACCGTACCACTAGCTCAGGAGATCCAATTGAAATGGAACCTTCAGTACTGGATCGCCTCGTATGAGGCCCACATCTTTCCCAACAATCTTATGCAAAGATGGATGGAGATCTGATTTGGTCGAAGCCCACTGGGAGGAACACTTTCTGAGCCACTGAATCCAGAAACATTCCCAGGAACAGGAGCCACTGAGTAGGCTCCTGTTCCTGGGAATATTTCTCAGAAGTAGGGACTTCTGTAAATTGAGGATACACCTATGATGTGACAGAAGCTGAATAGTGCGGCCTATATTGAGCAATAGAAGCTCCCTGGATCTCACCTTTATCAAGAGCTCGTCTAGGTAAGGGACAATATTGATCCCCTGGACTCGGAGCTGGAACATCATCTCCGTGAACACGTTTGTGAAGACCCTTGGAGCTGTGGCCAGGCCGAAATGTAGCACCTGGAACTAGTAGTGATCATTCAAGCATTGCAAACCGTAGGTAAGCCTGGTGAGGCGGTCAAATCGAGATATGGAGATAAGCATCCTTTATATCCAACAAAACGATGAACTCCTGTTCTTCCAGACCCGCAATCATTGCTCACAAAGATTCCATTGTGAACTTGAAAACCTTTAGTTAAGGATTCAAGTATTTTAGATTCAAAATGGGCTTTGCCGAACCGTCCGGTTTTGGTACCACAAACAGGTTGGAGTAGTAACCCTTTCCCTGGTGTTGTAGTGGCACTGGAACAATGACTTGGGACTAGGCCTACTTTAGTTGCGGCGGCGGGGAGCTGCTTTCAGTGGGTCCTTGGGCGCGTGTGCGGCTTCCGGAGGTCGGGGGCCGGGTGTTGCGGAAGGCAGTTGCTGCAGCAGAGACCTCTGGTGGTGACTCTGTCTCAGGAAGTCGAGGCCGGAGCTGGGTTAGCTAAAGTGCTGCAGCTGAGAATGTCCCCTGTGCTGGGGGTGGCCATGTTGGAGACCTGAGATCTGCCAATGAAATCCACACTCTGTATCCAGCCAATCCAGTGTAGTCTTCCCTTATAAAGGGGGGCTGGCTCAGGGAGAGAGTGCCAGTGCTCCAAGTTACTTTCCTGTGAAAGGTGTTCCAGCTCTGTGCCCTCAGGCTGCTCCTGGTTCCCCATTTCTGGTTGCTATCATCTGTCCATGACCTATCACTGCTGCAGTCCTGTCGCTTAACCCGTCGCCACTTATGGAGGCGATCACGGGGCTCCCGGACATTAAGGGGCTTTGGGTGCTAAACAGTGGTTCCTGCGAGCGTCTCGCAAGCTCAACCCAACAGTCTTCACTTCTTCCAGATCGGAGTTCTTCAGCCTCACTTTCCAAGCCCAAGCCACAGTCTTCATTTCTTCAAAGTCAGAGTTTCTCAGCCTTCTCTACCAACCACAAACCCCAGTCTTTCAGTTCCTCAACAACGGTGATCTTCAGCGCCATTCATCACCTCGTTTAATCACAGACTTCAGTTCATTATTCCGTGTCTTTCAATTCCTCAAGTATCGGTGTACAGTTGTTTCTTCATTAGAAACACCGTTATCCTTCTACATAGTTCTCATTCTTTTTACGCCCTCCAGCCAACTCTAACACCCACTAGGCCTCCACCTCATGAGGAAGAACTACATTCAACCTACTCGTCTACTTCCTACACAGTCAGCTGTCCTCCCAGCCCAAGCTCGATTGTCGGAACCCCAATCTTTGCTGAGCATGACAATGCAGTTGAGATCCCACCTTGAGATCCGCTCGGGGTGGGTTGGGGGGGGACCATCATGCTAAGGCCCTAGTGGAAGCGGAACTGGTGCTTTGTTACCGAGAACCTGTGGCAGCTGGTCTTGTCTCTGGTGCCTCTTGCCGCGTTTGAGGTGCCTCCGGCTCGTGATCTGAACCTGGTAGTCCGAAAGAATTTGGTAGACCTCCTTGGGTAGGAACGCCTAGCCAGCTGGGCCCCAGAGGGGAGAAACGTGGATTTACCCGCAATAACCTTTGAAATCCATGTATCCAACTCAACCCCGAATAGCCACTCCCCTGAGAAAGGAAGAGACTCCACACTCTGCGCTTGGAATCTGCATCCGCTATCCACTGACGCAGCCACAAAGTTCTGCGTGCCGACACTGCCATGGCAGTAGTCCTAGCGTTAATAGCGCCTATCCCCTTGAGAGAGTCACTCAGGAGGCGTGCAGTGTCCTGAATGTGCTTTATAAGAGTCACCAGGGACGTATCTCCAGCAAGGCTTTCTTGAATGTGACTCGCCCATGTATGAATAGCATGTGTCATCCGGCAACCCGCTATCACAGGTCTTTGTGATACACCAGCCGCTGTGTAAATAGACTTTAATGTAGTCTCTATTTTCCTATCCCCAGGGTCCTTTAATGCAGAGGAGCCAGGGACTGGTAATAGCACTTTCTTTGATAGGCGAGAGACTGATACGTCTGCTGCCGGGGGCTCTTCCCAGTGTTTCCTGCCTTCTGGAGTAAATGGGAAAGTGTGCAGAAACCGTTTTGTCACCTGGTAATTTTTATCAGGATTTTTCCAGGTTAACTTAAACATGTCATCTAGTTCCTTAGAATCAGGGAAAGTGACACTAATTTCTTTTTCTGTGCTAAGAAAAACGACTGCTGTACTGCAGCGTCTTCCAAAGGGACTTGTATCACATCCCTGATAGCAAGTATAAGGGACTCAATACCCTGTGCAGAAGGTGAATCCTCTGTAATAGGATCCCATTCCTCCCCCTCCTGTACCTCGTCCTCAGATTCTGAGAGTAAATCAGACAGACCACGCTTATGTGGCCCTGAACTAGGGAGGGGGGGCTGTTTATCATCTGCCCTTGCAGCTAGGTCTGCTACAGCCTGCTGCCGTTGTTGTGTCTTTTGATTATTAGCAGTGAGCTGGGATGACATGTCCGCCATCATGGTTTTTATGGCACTGAGCCAGGATGGCTCCTGACCCTCCTCACTAACTTGGGAGGATTGGCTGCATTGTTCACGAGAGGGAACCAGCCGCAGAGGGAGAGAATCTGGTGTGACATACACTGCATAATTGGTGTTTTACCATGTTTACAGTAGACAAACACACACACACAGACAAGTATATTGAATGTAAGCTCTCACGAGTAGGGCCCTCTTCCCTCATGTGCTTATACTTTTCTTACTTTAATAATCCTCAACTGCCCAGATCCCACAGTTTTTTGGCCACCTGGAAATTATCTCTATGTTTACTGGTGTAGTTATGCTTAGTTGCCCTGTACTTGTTCTATATTGTCTTCAACTGTAAGTCACTGTTTTCCTATTTTTTTATGTGCATTTGTACTCTGTAATTGGGCGCTGCGGAACCCTTGTGGCGCCATATAAATAAAGGATAATAATAATAAGAAGAAGAATTTACTTACCGATAATTCTATTTCTCGTAGTCCGTAGTGGATGCTGGGAACTCCGTAAGGACCATGGGGAATAGCGGCTCCGCAGGAGACAGGGCACATCTAAAGAAAGCTTTAGGATCACCTGGTGTGCACTGGCTCCTCCCCCTATGACCCTCCTCCAAGCCTCAGTTAGGATACTGTGCCCGGACGAGCGTACACAATAAGGAAGGATTTTGAATCCCGGGTAAGACTCATACCAGCCACACCAATCACACTGTACAACTTGTGATCTGAACCCAGTTAACAGCATGATAATAGAGGAGCCTCTAGAAAAGATGGCTCACTACAACAATAACCCGAATTTTTTGGTAACAATAATTATGTACCAGTATTGCAGACAATCCGCACTTGGGATGGGCGCCCAGCATCCACTACGGACTACGAGAAATAGAATTATCGGTAAGTAAATTCTTATTTTCTCTGACGTCCTAGTGGATGCTGGGAACTCCGTAAGGACCATGGGGATTATACCAAAGCTCCCAAACGGGCGGGAGAGTGCGGATGACTCTGCAGCACCGAAAGAGAGAACTCCAGGTCCTCCTCAGCCAGGGTATCAAATTTGTAGAATTTTACAAACGTATTTGCTCCTGACCAAGTAACTGCTCGGCAAAGTTGTAAAGCCGAGACCCCTCGGGCAGCTGCCCAAGATGAGCCCATCTTCCTTGTGGAGTGGGCATTTTAAGATTTTGGCTGTGGCAGGCCTGCCACAGAATGTGCAAGCTGAATTGTACTACAAATCCAACGAGCAATCGTCTGCTTAGAAGCAGGAGCACCCAGTTTGTTGGGTGCATACAGGATAAACAGCGAGTCAGATTTTCTGACTCCAGCCGTCCTGGAAACATATTTTCAGGGCCCTGACCACGTCAAGCAACTTGGAACCCTCCAAGTCCTTAGTAGCCGCAGGTACCACAATAGGTTGGTTCATGTGAAATGCGGAAAACCACCTTAGGTAGAAAGTCCTCAATTCTGCCCTGTCAGAATGAAATATTAAGTAAGGGCTTTTATATGATAAAGCCGCCAATTCTGACACACGCCTGGCTGAAGCCAGGGCTAACTCGTCACTTCCATGTGAGATATTTTAAGTCCACAGTGGTGAGTGGTTCAAACCAATGTGACTTTAGGAAACTCAACACAACATTGAGATCCCAAGGTGCCACTGGAGGCACAAAAGGAGGCTGTATATATGCAGTACCCCTTTTACAAATGTCTGAACTTCAGGCACTGAAGCCAGTTCTTTTTGGAAGAAAATCGACAGGGCCGAAATTTGAACCTCAATGGACCCTAATTTTAGGCCCATAGACAGTCCTGTTTGCAGGAAATGGAGGAAACGACCCCGTTGAAATTCCTCTGTAGGGGCCTTCTTGGCCTCACCCCACGCAACATATTTTCGCCAAATGCGGTGATAATGTTTTGCGGTTACGTCCTTCCTGGCCTTGACCAGGGTAGGGATGACTTCATCTGGAATGCCTTTTTCCTTCAGGATCCGGCGTTTAACCGCCATGCCGTCAAAACGCAGCCGCGGTAAGTCTTGGAACAGACAAGGCCCCTGCTGGAGCAGGTCCTTTCTTGGAGGTAGAGGCCACGGTTCGTCCGTGAGCATCTCTTGAAGTTCCGAATACCAAGCCCTTCTTGGCCAATCCGGAACCACGAGTATAGTTCTTACTCCTCTCCTTCTTATGATTCTCAGTACTTTTGGTATGAGAGGGAGAGGAGGGAATACATACACTGACTGGTACACCCACGGTGTTACCAGAGCGTCCACCGCTATTGCCTGAGGGTCCCTTGACCTGGCGCAATATCTGTCTAGTTTTTTGTTTAGACGGGACGCCATTATGTCCACCTTTGGTTTTTCCCAACGGTTTACAATCAGGTGGAAGACTTCTGGGTGAAGTCCCCACTCTCCCGGGTGAAGGACGAGTCTGCTGAGGAAGTCTGCTTCCCAGTTGTCCACTCCCGGAATGAACACTGCTGACAGTGCTATCACATGATTTTCCGCCCAGCGAAGAATCCTTGCAGCTTCTGCCATTGCCCTCCTGCTTCTCGTGCCACCCTGTCTGTTTACGTGGGCGACTGACGTGATGTTGTCCCATTGGATCAATACCGCCTGACCCTGAAGCAGGGGTTTCGCTTGACTTAGGGCACTGTAAATGGCCCTTAGTTCTAGAATGTTTATATGAAGAGATGTCTCCAGGCTTAACCATAAGCCCTGGAAATTCCTTCCCTGTGTGACTGCTCCCCAGCCTCGCAGGCTGGCATCCGTGGCCACCAGGACCCAGTCCCGAATGCCGAATCTGCGGCCCTCTAGAAGATGAGCACTCTGCAACCACCACAGGAGGGATACCCTTGTCCCTGGTGACAGGGTTATCCGCTGAAGCATCTGAAGATGCGACCCGGACCATTTGTCCAGTAGGTTCCACTGTGCGTGGAATCTGCCGAATGGGATTGCTTCGTAGGAAGCCACCATTTTTACCCAGAACCCTTGTGCATTGATGCACTGAAACTTGGTTCGGTTTTAGGAGGTTCCTGACTAGCTCGGATAACTCCCTGGCTTTCTCCTCCGGGAGAAACACCTTCTTTCTGGACTGTGTCCAGGATCATCCCTAGGAACAGAAGACAAGTCGTCGGAACCAGCTGCGATTTTTGAATATTGAGAATCCAATCGTGCTGCCGCAACACTACCTGATATAGTGCTACATCGATCTCCAACTGTTCCCTGGATCTTACCCTTATCAGGGAATCGTCCAAGTAAAGGATAACTAAAATTCCCTTCCTTCGAAGGAATATCATCATTACGGTCATTACTTCAGTAAAAACCCGGGGTGCCGTGGACCATCCCTACGGCAGCGTCCGAACTGATACAGTTCTGTACCATAACCTGAAATACCCTTGGTGAGAAGGGTAAATTTTGACATGAAGGTAAGCATCCTTGATGTCCCGAGACATCATGTAGTCCCCTTCTTCCAGGTTTGCAATCACTGCTCTGAGTGACTCAATTTTGAATTTGAACCTCTGTATGCAAGTGTTCAAAGATTTTAGATTTTAGATTTTAAAATCGGTCTCACCGAGCCGTCTGGCTTCGGTACCACAATAGTGTGGAATAATACCCCGTTCCCTGTTGCAGGAGGGGTACCTTGATTATCACCCGCTGGGAATACAGCTTGTGAATGGCTTCCAAAACTGCCTCCCTGTCAGCGGGAGACGTCGGTAAAACAGACTTTTGGAAACGGCGAGGGGAATACGTCTCGAATTCCAATTTGTACCCCTGAAATATTATCTGAAGGATCCAGGGGTCTACTTGCGAGTGAGCCCACTGCGCACTGAAATTCATTGAGAACGGGACCCCCCCGTGCCTGAACATGTAAAGCCCTAGCGTCATACTGAGGGCTTGTCAGAGGCGGAAAAGGGTTTCTGTTCCTTGGAACTGGCTGATCTCTGCAGCCATTTTCCTCTCCCTCTGTCACGAGCAGAAAAGAGGAACCCTTTTGTCCGCTTGCCAACCAGGACTGCGCCTGATAATACGGCGTCTTATTTTTGAGAGGCGACCTGGGGTACATCCCCTCTTTTAAGGCAATACTTCCAAATGCCGTTTGGAATCCGCATCACCTGACCACTTTACTGGAATAATTGTACAACGCACTTATACTTGATGCCAGTCGGCAAATATTCCGCTGTGCATCATGCATATATAGAAATGCATCTTTTAATTGCTCTATAGGCAATAATATACTGTCCTTATCTAGGATATCATATTTCCAGTCAGGGAATCCGACCACGCCAACCCAGCACTGCACATCCAGGCTGAGGCGATTGCTGGTCGCAGTATAACACCATTATGTGTGTAAATACATTTTAGGATACCCTCCTGCTTTCTATCAGCAGGATCCTTAAGGGCGGCCATCTCAAGAGAGGGTAGAGCCCTTGCTTACAAGCGTGTGAGCGCCTTATCCCCCCTAGGGGGTGTTTCCCAACGCACCCTAACCTCTGGCGGGAAAAGGTATACTGCCAATAACTTTTTAGAAATTATCAATTGTTATCGGGGGGAAACCCACGCATCATCACACACCTCATTTAATTTCTCAGATTCAGGAAAACTACAGGAAGTTTTTCCTCACCAAACATAATACCCCTTTTTTTGGTGGTATTTATATTATCAGAAGAGTGTAAACTTTTTCCATTGCCTCAATCATGCAATGTGTGGCCCTATTGGAAATCACGGTTGTCTCTTCACCGTTGACACAGGAGTCAGTATCCGTGTCGGCGTCTGTATCTGAGGTAACGGGCGCTTTAGAGCCCCTGTATGAGACGTCTGGACATGCACAAGCTGAGTAGCCGGCTGTCTCATGTCAACCACTGTCTTTTATACAGAGCTGACACTGTCACGCAATTTCAACAGTACATCCACTCAGGTGTCGACCCCCCAGGGGGTGACAACACTATTACAGACACTCTGCTCCGTCTCCTCATCATTTTTCTCCTCATACATGTCGACACCAACGTACCGACACACCGCACACACACAGGGAATGCTCTGATAGAGGACAGGACCCCACTAGCCCTTTGGGTAGACAGAGGGAGAGTTTGCCAGCACACACCAGAGCGCTATATATATACAGGGATAACCTTATATAAGTGTTTTTCCCTTTATAGCTGCTGTATTGTTATATACTGCGCCTAATTTGTGCCCCCCTCTCTTTTTTAACCCCTTTCTGTAGTGTAGTGACTGCAGGGGAGAGCCAGGGAGCTTCCCTCCAACTGAGCTGTGAGGGAAAATGGCGCCAGTGTGCTGAGGAGATAGGCTCCGCCCCTTTCTCGGCGTCCTTATCATCCGATTTCTTGTATGTTTTGGCAGGGGTTAAATGCATCCATATAGCCCAGGAGTTATATGTGATGCATTTATTTTAGCCATAAAAAGGTTTTCTAACGATTTATTGCGTCTCAGGGCGCTGCCCCTCCCAGCGCCCTGCACCCTCAGTGACCGGAGTGTGAAGTGTGCTGAGAGCAATGGCGCACAGCTGCGGTGCTGTGCGCCTACCTTTATCTGAAGACAGGAAAGTCTTCTGCCGCCGATTTTTCCGGACCTCTTCGCTCTTCTGGCTCTGTAAGGGGGCCGGCGGAGGAGACTGGTCAGATCTCTGGGCTGGTAACACACAGTGACATGATGTGTGGGGTAGAGCAGGAGTATAATAGAGGCTGATGTCTCCTGATGTATGAGATACACCAGAGAGTGTGGAGAGGAGATTGGTCAGATCTCTGGGCTGGTAACACACAGTGACATGATGTGAGGGGAGAGCAGGAGTATAATAGGGGCTGATGGCTGCTGATGTATGAGATACACCAGAGAGTGTGGGGAGGAAACTGGTCAGATCTCTAGGCTGGTAACACACAGTGACATGATGTGAGGGGGAGAGCAGGAGTATAATAGGGGCTGATGGCTGCTGATGTATGAGATACACCAGAGAGTGTGGGGAGGAAACTGGTCAGATCACTGGGCGGGTAACACACAGAGACATGATGTGAAGGGGGGAGCAGGAGTATAATAGGGGCTGATGTCTCCTGATGTATGAGATACACCAGAGAGTGTGGGGAGGAGACTGGTCAGATCTCTGGGCAGGTAACACACAGTGACATGATGTGAGGGGAGAGCAGGAGTATAATAGGGGCTGATGGCTCCTGATGTATGAGATACACCAGAGAGTGTGGGGAGGAGACTGGTCAGATCTCTGGGCTGGTAACACACAGTGACATGATGTGAGAGGAGAGCAGGAATATAATAGGGGCTGATGGCTCCTGATGTATGAGATACACCAGAGAGTGTGGGGAGGAGACTGGTCAGATCTCTGGGCTGGTAACACAGTGACATGATGTGAGGGGGAGAGCAGGAGTATAATAGGGGCTGATGTCTCCTGATGTATGAGATACACCAGAGAGAGTGGGGAGGAGACTGGTCAGATCTCTGGGCTGGTAACACAGTGACATGATGTGAGAGGGGAGCAGGAGTATAATAGGGGCTGATGTCTCCTGATGTATGAGATACACCAGAGAGTGTGGAGAGGAGATTGGTCAGATCTCTGGGCTGGTAACACACAGTGACATGATGTGAGGGGAGAGCAGGAGTATAATAGGGGCTGATGGCTGCTGATGTATGAGATACACCAGAGAGTGTGGGGAGGAGACTGGTCAGATCTCTGGGCTGGTAACACACAGTGACATGATGTGAGGGGGAGAGCAGGAGTATAATAGGGGCTGATGTCTCCTGATGTATGAGATACACCAGAGAGTGTGGAGAGGAGATTGGTCAGATCTCTGGGCTGGTAACACACAGTGACATGATGTGAGGGGAGAGCAGGAGTATAATAGTGGCTGATGGCTGCTGATGTATGAGATACACCAGAGAGTGTGGGGAGGAAACTGGTCAGATCACTGGGCGGGTAACACACAGAGACATGATGTGAAGGGGGGAGCAGGAGTATAATAGGGGCTGATGTCTCCTGATGTATGAGATACACCAGAGAGTGTGGGGAGGAGACTGGTCAGATCTCTGGGCAGGTAACACACAGTGACATGATGTGAGGGGAGAGCAGGAGTATAATAGGGGCTGATGTCTCCTGATGTATGAGATACACCAGAGAGTGTGAGGAGACTGGTCAGATCTCTGGGCTGGTAACACACAGTGACATGATGTGAGAGGAGAGCAGGAATATAATAGGGGCTGATGGCTCCTGATGTATGAGATACACCAGAGAGTGTGGGGAGGAGACTGGTCAGATCTCTGGGCTGGTAACACACAGTGACATGATGTGAGGGGAGAGCAGGAGTATAATAGGGGCTGATGGCTCCTGATGTATGAGATACACCAGAGAGTGTGGGGAGGAGACTGGTCAGATCTCTGGGCTGGTAACACATAGAGACATGATGTGAGGAGGAGAGCAGGAGTATAATAGGGGCTGATGACTCCTGATGTATGAGATAAACCAGAGAGTGTGGGGAGGAGACTGGTCAGATCTCTGGGCTGGTAACACACAGTGACATGATGTGAGGGGGAGAGCAGGAGTATAATAGGGGCTGATGGCTCCTGATGTATGAGATACACCAGAGAGTGTGGGGAGGAGACTGGTCAGATATCTGGGCTGGTAACACACAGTGGCATGATGTGAGGGGAGAGCAGGAGTATAATAGGGGCTGATGGCTCCTCATGTATGAGATACACCAGAGAGTGTGGGGAGGAGACTGGTCAGATATCAGGGCTGGTAACACACAGTGACATGATGTGAGGGGGAGAACAGGAGTATAATAGGGGCTGATGGCTCCGGCTGTATGAGATACACCAGAGAGTGTGGGGAGGAGACTGGTCAGATCTCTGGGCTGGTAACACACAGTGACATGATGTGAGGGGGAGAGCAGGAGTATAATAGGGGCTGATGGCTCCTGATGTATGAGATACACCAGAGAGTGTGGGGAGGAGACTGGTCAGATCTCTGGGCTGGTAACACACAGTGGCATGATGTGAGGGGGGAGCAGGAGTATAATAGGGGCTGATGGCTCCTGATGTATGAGATACACCAGAGAGTGTGGGGAGGAGACTGGTCAGATATCAGGGCTGGTAACACCCAGTGACATGATGTGAGGGGGAGAACAGGAGTATAATAGGGGCTGATGGCTCCGGCTGTATGAGATACACCAGAGAGTGTGGGGAGGAGACTGGTCAGATCTCTGGGCTGGTAACACACAGTGACATGATGTGAGGGGGAGAGCAGGAGTATAATAGGGGCTGATGGCTCCTGATGTATGAGATACACCAGAGAGTGTGGGGAGGAGACTGGTCAGATCTCTGGGCTGGTAACACACAGTGACATGATGTGAGAGGAGAGCAGGAATATAATAGGGGCTGATGGCTCCTGATGTATGAGATACACCAGAGAGTGTGGGGAGGAGACTGGTCAGATCTCTGGGCTGGTAACACAGTGACATGATGTGAGGGTGAGAGCAGGATTATAATAGGGGCTGATGGCTCCTGATGTATGAGATACACCAGAGAGAGTGTGGGGAGGAGACTGGTCAGATCTCTGGTCTGGTAACACACAGTGACATGATGTGAGGGGAGAGCAGAAGTATAATAGGGGCTGATGGCTCCTGATGTATGAGATACACCAGAGAGTGTGGGGAGGAGACTGGTCAGATCTCTGGGCTGGTAACACACGGTGACATGATGTGAGGGGGAGAGCAGGAGTATAATAGGGGCTGATGGCTGCTTATGTATGAGATACACCAGAGAGAGTGGGGAGGAGACTGGTCAGAACTCTGGGCTGGTAACACACAGTGACATGATGTGAGGGGGAGAGCAGGAGTATAATAGGGGCTGATGGCTCCTGATGTATGAGATACACCAGAGTGTGTGGGGAGGAGACTGGTCAGGTCTCTGGGCTGGTAACACACAGTGACATGAAGTGAGGGGGAGAGCAGGAGTATAATAGGGGCTGATGGCTCCTGATGTATGAGATACACCAGAGAGTGTGGGGAGGAGACTGGTCAGATCTCTGGGCTGGTAACACACAGTGACATGATGTGAGGGGAGAGCAGAAGTATAATAGGGGCTGATGGCTCCTGATGTATGAGATACACCAGAGTGTGTGGGGAGGAGACTGGTCAGATCTCTGGGCTGGTAACACACGGTGACATGATGTGAGGGGGAGAGCAGGAGTATAATAGGGGCTGATGGCTGCTGATGTATGAGATACACCAGAGAGAGTGGGGAGGAGACTGGTCAGAACTCTGGGCTGGTAACACACGGTGACATGATGTGAGGGGGAGAGCAGGAGTATAATAGGGGCTGATGGCTGCTGATGTATGAGATACACCAGAGAGTGTGGGGAGGAGACTGGTCAGATCTCTGGGCTGGTAACACACAGTGACATGATGTGAGGGGAGAGCAGGAGTATAATAGGGGCTGATGGCTGCTGATGTATGAGATACACCAGAGAGTGTGGGGAGGAAACTGGTCAGATCTCTAGGCTGGTAACACACAGTGACATGATGTGAGGGGGAGAGCAGGAGTATAATAGGGGCTGATGGCTGCTGATGTATGAGATACACCAGAGAGTGTGGGGAGGAAACTGGTCAGATCACTGGGCGGGTAACACACAGAGACATGATGTGAAGGGGGGAGCAGGAGTATAATAGGGGCTGATGTCTCCTGATGTATGAGATACACCAGAGAGTGTGGGGAGGAGACTGGTCAGATCTCTGGGCAGGTAACACACAGTGACATGATGTGAGGGGAGAGCAGGAGTATAATAGGGGCTGATGGCTCCTGATGTATGAGATACACCAGAGAGTGTGGGGAGGAGACTGGTCAGATCTCTGGGCTGGTAACACACAGTGACATGATGTGAGAGGAGAGCAGGAATATAATAGGGGCTGATGGCTCCTGATGTATGAGATACACCAGAGAGTGTGGGGAGGAGACTGGTCAGATCTCTGGGCTGGTAACACAGTGACATGATGTGAGGGGGAGAGCAGGAGTATAATAGGGGCTGATGTCTCCTGATGTATGAGATACACCAGAGAGAGTGGGGAGGAGACTGGTCAGATCTCTGGGCTGGTAACACAGTGACATGATGTGAGAGGGGAGCAGGAGTATAATAGGGGCTGATGTCTCCTGATGTATGAGATACACCAGAGAGTGTGGAGAGGAGATTGGTCAGATCTCTGGGCTGGTAACACACAGTGACATGATGTGAGGGGAGAGCAGGAGTATAATAGGGGCTGATGGCTGCTGATGTATGAGATACACCAGAGAGTGTGGGGAGGAGACTGGTCAGATCTCTGGGCTGGTAACACACAGTGACATGATGTGAGGGGGAGAGCAGGAGTATAATAGGGGCTGATGTCTCCTGATGTATGAGATACACCAGAGAGTGTGGAGAGGAGATTGGTCAGATCTCTGGGCTGGTAACACACAGTGACATGATGTGAGGGGAGAGCAGGAGTATAATAGTGGCTGATGGCTGCTGATGTATGAGATACACCAGAGAGTGTGGGGAGGAAACTGGTCAGATCACTGGGCGGGTAACACACAGAGACATGATGTGAAGGGGGGAGCAGGAGTATAATAGGGGCTGATGTCTCCTGATGTATGAGATACACCAGAGAGTGTGGGGAGGAGACTTGTTCAGATCTCTGGGCAGGTAACACACAGTGACATGATGTGAGGGGAGAGCAGGAGTATAATAGGGGCTGATGGCTCCTGATGTATGAGATACACCAGAGAGTGTGGGGAGGAGACTGGTCAGATCTCTGGGCTGGTAACACACAGTGACATGATGTGAGAGGAGAGCAGGAATATAATAGGGGCTGATGGCTCCTGATGTATGAGATACACCAGAGAGTGTGGGGAGGAGACTGGTCAGATCTCTGGGCTGGTAACACACAGTGACATGATGTGAGGGGAGAGCAGGAGTATAATAGGGGCTGATGGCTCCTGATGTATGAGATACACCAGAGAGTGTGGGGAGGAGACTGGTCAGATCTCTGGGCTAGTGACACACAGTGACATGATGTGAGGGGGAGAGCAGGAGTATAATAGGGGCTGATGTCTCCTGATGTATGAGATACACCAGAGAGTGTGGGGAGGACACTGGTCAGATCTCTGGGCTAGTGACACACAGTGACATGATGTGAGGGGGAGAGCAGGAGTATAATAGGGGCTGATGTCTCCTGATGTATGAGATACACCAGAGAGTGTGAGGAGACTGGTCAGATCTCTGGGCTGGTAACACACAGTGACATGATGTGAGAGGAGAGCAGGAATATAATAGGGGCTGATGGCTCCTGATGTATGAGATACACCAGAGAGTGTGGGGAGGAGACTGGTCAGATCTCTGGGCTGGTAACACACAGTGACATGATGTGAGGGGAGAGCAGGAGTATAATAGGGGCTGATGGCTCCTGATGTATGAGATACACCAGAGAGTGTGGGGAGGAGACTGGTCAGATCTCTGGGCTGGTAACACATAGAGACATGATGTGAGGAGGAGAGCAGGAGTATAATAGGGGCTGATGACTCCTGATGTATGAGATAAACCAGAGAGTGTGGGGAGGAGACTGGTCAGATCTCTGGGCTGGTAACACACAGTGACATGATGTGAGGGGGAGAGCAGGAGTATAATAGGGGCTGATGGCTCCTGATGTATGAGATACACCAGAGAGTGTGGGGAGGAGACTGGTCAGATATCTGGGCTGGTAACACACAGTGGCATGATGTGAGGGGAGAGCAGGAGTATAATAGGGGCTGATGGCTCCTCATGTATGAGATACACCAGAGAGTGTGGGGAGGAGACTGGTCAGATATCAGGGCTGGTAACACACAGTGACATGATGTGAGGGGGAGAACAGGAGTATAATAGGGGCTGATGGCTCCGGCTGTATGAGATACACCAGAGAGTGTGGGGAGGAGACTGGTCAGATCTCTGGGCTGGTAACACACAGTGACATGATGTGAGGGGGAGAGCAGGAGTATAATAGGGGCTGATGGCTCCTGATGTATGAGATACACCAGAGAGTGTGGGGAGGAGACTGGTCAGATCTCTGGGCTGGTAACACACAGTGGCATGATGTGAGGGGGGAGCAGGAGTATAATAGGGGCTGATGGCTCCTGATGTATGAGATACACCAGAGAGTGTGGGGAGGAGACTGGTCAGATATCAGGGCTGGTAACACCCAGTGACATGATGTGAGGGGGAGAACAGGAGTATAATAGGGGCTGATGGCTCCGGCTGTATGAGATACACCAGAGAGTGTGGGGAGGAGACTGGTCAGATCTCTGGGCTGGTAACACACAGTGACATGATGTGAGGGGGAGAGCAGGAGTATAATAGGGGCTGATGGCTCCTGATGTATGAGATACACCAGAGAGTGTGGGGAGGAGACTGGTCAGATCTCTGGGCTGGTAACACACAGTGACATGATGTGAGAGGAGAGCAGGAATATAATAGGGGCTGATGGCTCCTGATGTATGAGATACACCAGAGAGTGTGGGGAGGAGACTGGTCAGATCTCTGGGCTGGTAACACAGTGACATGATGTGAGGGTGAGAGCAGGATTATAATAGGGGCTGATGGCTCCTGATGTATGAGATACACCAGAGAGTGTGGGGAGGAGACTGGTCAGATCTCTGGGCTGGTAACACACAGTGACATGATGTGAGGGGAGAGCAGAAGTATAATAGGGGCTGATGGCTCCTGATGTATGAGATACACCAGAGTGTGTGGGGAGGAGACTGGTCAGATCTCTGGGCTGGTAACACACGGTGACATGATGTGAGGGGGAGAGCAGGAGTATAATAGGGGCTGATGGCTGCTGATGTATGAGATACACCAGAGAGTGTGGGGAGGAGACTGGTCAGATCTCTGGGCTGGTAACACACAGTGACATGATGTGAGGGGGAGAGCAGGAGTATAATAAGGGCTGATGGCTCCTGATGTATGAGATACACCAGAGAGTGTGGGGAGGAGACTGGTCAGATCTCTGGGCTGGTAACACACAGTGACATGATGTGAGGGGAGAGCAGGAGTATAATAGGGGCTGATGGCTCCTGATGTATGAGATACACCAGAGAGTGTGGGGAGGAGACTGGTCAGATCTCTGGTCTGGTAACACACAGTGACATGATGTGAGGGGGAGAGCAGGAGTATAATAGGGGCTGATGGCTCCTGATGTATGAGATACACCAGAGAGTGTGGGGAGGAGACTGGTCAGATCTCTGGGCTGGTAACACACGGTGACATGATGTGAGGGGGAGAGCAGGAGTATAATAGGGGCTGATGGCTGCTGATGTATGAGATACACCAGAGAGAGTGGGGAGGAGACTGGTCAGAACTCTGGGCTGGTAACACACAGTGACATGATGTGAGGGGGAGAGCAGGAGTATAATAGGGGCTGATGGCTCCTGATGTATGAGATACACCAGAGTGTGTGGGGAGGAGACTGGTCAGGTCTCTGGGCTGGTAACACACAGTGACATGAAGTGAGGGGGAGAGCAGGAGTATAATAGGGGCTGATGGCTCCTGATGTATGAGATACACCAGAGAGTGTGGGGAGGAGACTGGTCAGATCTCTGGGCTGGTAACACACAGTGACATGATGTGAGGGGAGAGCAGAAGTATAATAGGGGCTGATGGCTCCTGATGTATGAGATACACCAGAGTGTGTGGGGAGGAGACTGGTCAGATCTCTGGGCTGGTAACACACGGTGACATGATGTGAGGGGGAGAGCAGGAGTATAATAGGGGCTGATGGCTGCTGATGTATGAGATACACCAGAGAGAGTGGGGAGGAGACTGGTCAGAACTCTGGGCTGGTAACACACGGTGACATGATGTGAGGGGGAGAGCAGGAGTATAATAGGGGCTGATGGCTGCTGATGTATGAGATACACCAGAGAGTGTGGGGAGGAGACTGGTCAGATCTCTGGGCTGGTAACACACAGTGACATGATGTGAGGGGGAGAGCAGGAGTATAATAAGGGCTGATGGCTCCTGATGTATGAGATACACCAGAGAGTGTGGGGAGGAGACTGGTCAGATATCTGGGCTGGTAACACACAGTGGCATGATGTGAGGGGAGAGCAGGAGTATAATAGGGGCTGATGGCTCCTCATGTATGAGATACACCAGAGAGTGTGGGGAGGAGACTGGTCAGATATCAGGGCTGGTAACACACAGTGACATGATGTGAGGGGGAGAACAGGAGTATAATAGGGGCTGATGGCTCCGGCTGTATGAGATACACCAGAGAGTGTGGGGAGGAGACTGGTCAGATCTCTGGGCTGGTAACACACAGTGACATGATGTGAGGGGGAGAGCAGGAGTATAATAGGGGCTGATGGCTCCTGATGTATGAGATACACCAGAGAGTGTGGGGAGGAGACTGGTCAGATATCAGGGCTGGTAACACCCAGTGACATGATGTGAGGGGGAGAACAGGAGTATAATAGGGGCTGATGGCTCCGGCTGTATGAGATACACCAGAGAGTGTGGGGAGGAGACTGGTCAGATCTCTGGGCTGGTAACACACAGTGACATGATGTGAGGGGGAGAGCAGGAGTATAATAGGGGCTGATGGCTCCTGATGTATGAGATACACCAGAGAGTGTGGGGAGGAGACTGGTCAGATCTCTGGGCTGGTAACACACAGTGGCATGATGTGAGGGGGGAGC
Source organism: Pseudophryne corroboree (assembly GCF_028390025.1). Lineage (NCBI taxonomy): Eukaryota > Metazoa > Chordata > Amphibia > Anura > Myobatrachidae > Pseudophryne > Pseudophryne corroboree. Next base: position 245,113 of record NW_026970447.1, read on the forward strand.
AGGAGTATAATAGGGGCTGATGGCTCCTGATGTATGAGATACACCAGAGAGTGTGGGGAGGAGACTGGTCAGATATCAGGGCTGGTAACACCCAGTGACATGATGTGAGGGGGAGAACAGGAGTATAATAGGGGCTGATGGCTCCGGCTGTATGAGATACACCAGAGAGTGTGGGGAGGAGACTGGTCAGATCTCTGGGCTGGTAACACACAGTGACATGATGTGAGGGGTAGAGCAGGAATATAATAGGGGCTGATGGCTCCTGATGTATGAGATACACCAGAGAGTGTGGGGAGGAGACTGGTCAGATCTCTGGGCTGGTAACACACAGTGACATGATGTGAGGGGGAGAGCAGGAGTATAATAGGGGCTGATGGCTCCTGATGTATGAGATACACCAGAGAGTGTGGGGAGGAGACTGGTCAGAACTCTGGGCTGGTAACACACAGTAACATGATGTGAGGGGGAGAGCAGGAGTATAATAGGGGCTGATGTCTCCTGATGTATGAGATACAACAGAGAGTGTGGGGAGGAGACTGGTCAGATCTCTGGGCTGGTTACACACAGTGATATGATGTGAGGAGGAGAGCAGGAGTATAATAGGGGCTGATGTCTCCTGATGTATGAGATACACCAGAGAGTGTGGGGAGGAGACTGGTCACATCTCTGGGCTGGTAACACACAGTGACATGATGTGAGGGGAGAGCAGGAGTATAATAGGGGCTGATGGCTCCTGATGTATGAGATACACCAGAGAGTGTGGGGAGGAGACTGGTCAGATCTCTGGGCTGGTAACACAGTGACATGATGTGAGGGGGAGAGCAGGAGTATAATAGGGGTTGATGGCTCCTGATGTATGAGATACACCAGAGAGTGTGGGGAGGAGACTGGTCAGATCTCTGGGCTGGTAACACACAGTGGCATGATGTGAGGGGGAGAGCAGGAGTATAATAGGGGCTGATGGCTCCTGATGTATGAAATACACCAGAGAGTGTGGGGAGGAGACTGGTCAGATCTCTGGGCTGGTAACACACAGTGACATGATGTGAGGAAGAGAGCAGGAGTATAATAGGGGCTGATGGCTCCTGATGTATGAGATACACCAGAGTGTGGGGGGAGGAGACTGGTCAGATCTCTGGGCTGGTAACACACAGTGACATGATGTGAGGGGGAGAGCAGGAGTATAATAGGGGCTGATGGCTCCTGATGTATGAGATACATCAGAGAGTGTGGGGAGGAGACTGGTCAGATCTCTGGGCTGGTAACACACAGTGACATGATGTGAGGGGGAGAGCAGGAGTATAATAGGGGCTGATGGCTCCTGACTCCCCCACTGGGAAAATACATATTCCTCATTAGTCTGTACTGACAGAGGAGGGTGTAGGATAAGAGATTGCTGTAGTGACTGAGCAAGGAGAATATGTGACTTCTGTAATAAGTGTTTATTACTCACCTGTGCTGATATCTGTAGGGATCTCCTCCTCCTTACACTGCTGATCACCTCTCACATACGTCTCTTCTTCTCCCTCTGTATCTTCTACCTTTATAACAGTTAGATACATCTCTTCTTCTTCATCTGTATCTTCTGCCTTTATAATAGTTAGATACGTCTCTTCTTCTCCCTCTATATTTTCTGTTTTAATATCAGACACACGTTCTACCTAAAAAAAAAAAGCAAAAAAACGAGATTTTACTGTTAAATCTTTCTGCGAGGTACACTGGGTTCCACAGGGAATAACATTGGGGTGTAGAGTATGATCTTGATCCGAGCCACCAACAGGATAAAAGCTTTGACCGTTCCCAGAATGCATAGTGCCGCCTCCTCTATAACCCCGCCTCCGTACACAGGAGTTCCGTTTTTGTTAACCAGTCCAATGCAGTAGCAGGTAAAAGAGATGACAATCATTAATAGCCACATACACCACATCTCACGACAGGAGAAGGTGTCAGCGGCTAATGCCATACCAACCAAAAGAAGCCAAGTGCGTCAGGGTGGGCGCCCTGGGGAAACCCAGTGTACCTCGCAGAAAGATTTAACAACTGTAAGTTCTTACCATAAATCTTGTTTTCTGCTGCGGAGTACACTGGGTTCCACGGGGAACAACATCGGGGATGTCCTAAAGCAGTTCCTCATGGGAGGGGATGCACTGTAGCGGGCACAAGAACCCGACGTCCAAAGGAAGCATCCTGGGAGGCGGAAGTATCGAAGGCATAGAACCTTACGAACGTGTTCAAGGGTTGCACCACGGCGGGCCGCCCAAGAAGGTCCAACAAACAGAATAGAATGGGCATTGATAGTGGCAGGAGCTGGACGACCAGCCTGTACATAAGCATGTGCAATCACCATTCTAATCCATCTGGCCAAGGTCTGCTTGTGAGCAGGACAGCCACATTTGTGAAAACCAAACAGTACAAAGAGAGAATCAGACTTCCGAATGGAGGCAGTTCTCTTCACATGGATACGTACCACATCCAAAGACCACTCTTTGGAAGACAATTCAGGAGAGGCAAAGGCAGGAACCACAATCTCCTGATTAAGGTGGAAAGAAAAACCACCTTAGGTAGGTACCCAGGACGTGTTCTAAGAACCGCCCGTTCACGGTGAAAAATCAGATATGGGGGACCTACAAGACAAGGCACCCAAATCCGAAACCCGTCTAGCAGTGGCAATAGCCAGCAAAAACTATACCTTAAGAGAAAGCCACTTAAGGTCTGCAGATTCAAGAGGCTCAAAGGGAGACCCTTGTAACGCCTCCAGAACAACCGACAAGTCCCAAGGAGCCACATGCGGGACGTAAGGAGGTTGATTCTGCAACACACCCTGAGTGAATGTATGAACATCAGGTAGAGTCGCAATTTTCCTCTGCAACCAAACCGACAAGGTAAAAATATAAACCTTGGAGGCGGCTAGACGAAGCCCCAAGTCCAGGCCCTGTTGTAGAAAGGCCAAAAGTTTGGCGGTACTTCATTTGTAAGCATCATGATTGTTAGTGGTGCACCAAGCAAAGTAAGAATTCCAGACCCTATGATAAACCAGAGCAGAAGCCAGTTTCCAGGCCTTCAACATAGTTTGAATGACCGCCTCAGAAAATCCTTTGGCCCTCAGAATGGAAGCTCCAAGAGCCACGCCGTCAAAGCTAACCGGGCCAAATCCTGTTATACACAGGGGCCCTGAACGAGGAGATCTGGGCACTGTGGAAGAAGAAGGGGACGCTCTATCAATAGACCCTGAAGGTCTGAGAAGCAATGCCGTCTGGGCCACGCTGGAGCGATCAGAAGTAGGATTCCTCCTTCTTGCTTGAACTTCCTTATTACTCTGGGCAGGAGTGACAACGGAGGGAACACGTGTTGCAGACGAAAGTTCCATGGAATTGCCAGTGCATCCACGAACGCTGCTTGAGGATCCCTTGTCCTTGTTCTGAAGACCGGAAAATTGTGATTGTGTCGAGATGCCATCAGGTCCACATCTGGAAGGCCCCATTTGTCCACGAGGAGTTGAAATACTTCTGGATGGAGGCTCCACTCTCCGGCGTGCAGCCGTTGAAGTCTTCATTTTTCACTTAAAAAAGCTCATCTGAGGACTGCTGGAGCAGCCCGTCTGTTGTATGCCTGCACTGCATGGCACCAACTACAAAACTGAGCTCCTGTGCACAGAGGCGGGGTTATAGAGCAGGCGGAGCTATGCACTCTGGGAACAGTCACAACTTTTAGCCTGTTGGTGCCTCGGATCAAGATCCTACTCTACACCCCAACGTTACTCCCTGTGGAACCCAGTGTACCCTGCAGCAGAAAAAAAAACCACAACACTATAATGACATTTGCATACATTCAGATTAAACTGAGGTGAAACAGTATAATATCAGTGTATAAAACACACAGCTCCTCTACAGATCATATAGTGATGGTCACTTTGGTATATTGGTGAGACCCTAAATCCAACCTACCTGATCCTCCTGTGGGATCCTGTGATTCTCCTCTGTACAGTCCTGGGAATACAGAGGACGGGGACATCTCTCTGGGGTATCTCTGTTACTGGGTCCACCTGTAGGAGACACACAGAGACTGAGTACAGTGTATATATGTGATTATCAGGCCCCATACCTGCTCTCCCCTGTACAATACATGACAGTCTCCTCTTACCCAGTAATGTGAGGGGCCGGTTATTCTCCATCATCACGTCCTTGTACAGACCCCTGTGTTCCTCTATATACTCCCCCTCCTGCATGGAGACATAGACAGTGACATCCTGACACCTTATAGGAACCTGACACACACAGTGATACAGTCATCACCCAGACACATCACCCGGTGTTACTGTATAATGCCCCAATCCCAGCAGTCACCTCTCCAGTCATCACCCAGACACATCCCCTGGTGTTACTGTATAATGCCCCATTCTCAGCAGTCACCTCTCCAGTCATCACCCAGACACATCCCCTGGTGTTACTGTATAATGCCCCATTCCCAGCAGTCACCTCTCCAGTCATCACCCAGACACGTCACCTGGTGTTACTGTATAATGTCCCATTCCCAGCAGTCACCTCTCCAGTCATCACCCAGACACGTCCCCCGGTGTTACTGTATAATGTCCCATTCCCAGCAGTCACCACCCAGACACATCCCCTGGCGTTACTGTATAATGTCCCATTCCCAGCAGTCACCTCTCCAGTCATCACCCAGACACGTCACCTGGTGTTACTGTATAATGTCCCATTCCCAGCAGTCACCACCCAGACACCTCCCCTGGCGTTACTGTATAATGTCCCATTCCCAGCAGTCACCTCTCCAGTCATCACCCATACACATCCCCTGGTGTTACTGTATAATGTCCCATTCCCAGCAGTCACCTCTCCAGTCATCACCCGGACACATCCCCTGGTGTTACTGTATAATGTCCCATTCCCAGCAGTCACCTCTCCAGTCATCACCCAGACACGTCCCCCGGTGTCACTGTATAATGTCCCATTCCCAGCAGTCACCTCTCCAGTCATCACCCAGACACATTCCCTGGTGTTACTGTATAATGCCCCATTCCCAGCAGTCACCTCTCCAGTCATCACCCAGACACGTCCCCCGGTGTTACTGTATAATGTCCCATTCCCAGCAGTCACCTCTCCAGTCATCACCCAGACACATCCCCCGGTGTTACTGTATAATGCCCCATTCCCAGCAGTCACCTCTCCAGTCATCACCCAGACACGTCCCCCGGTGTTACTGTATAATGTCCCATTCCCAGCAGTCACCACCCAGACACATCCCCTGGCGTTACTGTATAATGTCCCATTCCCAGCAGTTACCTCTCCGGTCATCACCCGTACACATCCCCTGGTGTTACTGTATAATGTCCCATTCCCAGCAGTCACCTGTCCAGTCATCACCCGTACACATCCCCTGGCGTTACTGTATAATTACCCATTTCCAGCAGTCACCACCCAGACACATCCCTGGCGTTACTATATAATGGCCCATTTCCAGCAGTCACCATCCAGACACATCCCCTGGCGTTACTGTATAATGCCCCATTCCCAGCAGTCACCTCTCCAGTCACCACCCAGACACATCCCCTGGTGTTACTGTATAATGCTCCATTCCCAGCAGTCACCTCTCCAGTCATCACCCAGACACATCCCCTGGTGTTACTGTATAATGTCCCATTCCCAGCAGTCACCACCCAGACACATCCCCTGGCGTTACTGTATAATGCCCCATTCCCAGCAGTCACCTCTCCAGTCACCACCCAGACACGTCCCCCGGTGTTACTGTATAGTGACCCATTCCCAGCAGTCACCTCTCCGGTCATCACCCAGACACGTCCCCTGGTGTTACTGTATAATGTCCCATTCCCAGCAATCACCTCTCCGGTCATCACCCAGACACGTCCCCTGGTGTTACTGTATAATGTCCCATTCCCAGCAGTCACCTCTCCAGTCATCACCCAGACACATCCCCTGGCGTTACTGTATAATGTCCCATTCCCAGCAGTCACCACCCAGACACATCCCCTGGTGTTACTGTATAATGCCCCATACCCAGCAGTCACCTCTCCAGTCACCACCCAGACACATCCCCTGGCGTTACTGTATAATGTCCCATTCCCAGCAGTCACCACCCAGACACATCCCCTGGTGTTACTGTATAATGTCCCATTCCCAGCAGTTACCTCTCCAGTCATCACCCAGACACGTCCCCTGGTGTTACTGTATAATGTCCCATTCCCAGCAGTCACCTCTACAGTCATCACCCAGATACATCCCAGATGTTCCTGTATAATGTCCCATTCCCAGCAGTCACCTCTCCAGTCATCACCCAGACACATCCCCTGGCGTTACTGTATAATGCCCCATTCCCAGCAGTCACCTCTCCACTCACCACCCAGACACATCCCCTGGTGTTACTGTATAATGCTCCATTCCCAGCAGTCACCTCTCCAGTCATCACCCAGACACATCCCCTGGTGTTACTGTATAATGCTCCATTCCCAGCAGTCACCTCTCCAGTCATCACCCGTACACATCCCCTGGCGTTACGGTATAATGTCCCATTCCCAGCAGTCACCACCCAGACACATCCCCTGGCGTTACTGTATAATGCCCCATTCCCAGCAGTCACCTCTCCAGTCACCACCCAGACACGTCCCCCGGTGTTACTGTATAGTGACCCATTCCCAGCAGTCACCTCTCCGGTCATCACCCAGACACGTCCCCTGGTGTTACTGTATAATGTCCCATTCCCAGCAATCACCTCTCCGGTCAACACCCAGACACGTCCCCTGGTGTTACTGTATAATGTCCCATTCCCAGCAGTCACCTCTCCAGTCATCACCCAGACACATCCCCTGGCGTTACTGTATAATGTCCCATTCCCAGCAGTCACCACCCAGACACATCCCCTGGTGTTACTGTATAATGCCCCATACCCTGCCGTCACCTCTCCAGTCACCACCCAGACACATCCCCTGGTGTTACTGTATAATGTCCCATTCCCAGCAGTCACCTCTCCAGTCATCACCCAGACACATCCCCTGGCGTTACTGTATAATGTCCCATTCCCAGCAGTCACCACCCAGACACATCCCCTGGTGTTACTGTATAATGTCCCATTCCCAGCAGTCACCTCTCCAGTCATCACCCAGACACGTCCCCTGGTGTTACTGTATAATGTCCCATTCCCAGCAGTCACCTCTACAGTCATCACCCAGATACATCCCAGATGTTCCTGTATAATGTCCCATTCCCAGCAGTCACCTCTCCAGTCATCACCCAGACACGTCCCCTGGTGTTACTGTATAATGTCCCATTCCCAGCAGTCACCTCTACAGTCATCACCCAGATACATCCCAGATGTTCCTGTATAATGTCCCATTCCCAGCAGTCCCCTCTCCGGTCATCACCCGTACACATTCCCTTGCGTTACTGTATAATGTCCCATTCCCAGCAGTCCCCTCTCCGGTCATCACCCGTACACATCCCCTGGCGTTACTGTATAATTACCCATTTCCAGCAGTCACCATCCAGACACATCCCCTGGTGTTACTGTATAATGCCCCATTCCCAGCAGTCACCTCTCCAGTCACCACCCAGACACGTCCCCCGGTGTTACTGTATAGTGACCCATTCCCAGCAGTCACCTCTCCGGTCATCACCCAGACACGTCCCCTGCTGTTACTGTATAATGCCCCATTCCCAGCAATCACCTCTCCGGTCATCACCCTTACACGTCCCCCTGTGTTACTGTATAATGTACCATTCCCAGCAGTCACCTCTCCAGTCATCACCCAGACACATCCCCTGGTGTTACTGTAAAATGTCCCATTCCCAGCAGTCACCTCTCCAGTCATCATCCAGACACATCCCCCGGTGTTACTGTATAATGTCCCATTCCCAGCAGTCATCACCCAGACATGTCCCCTGGTGTTACTGTATAATGTCCCATTCCCAGCAGTCCTAGTGTCATCACTGATATCTTTGGTAATTACACACACAGACATGGATATGCCCGTCTTACCCCAGCAGGTGACAAACAGGAAGGCAGGGGGCAGCAGGGGAGGGGGTATGGGAGGCAGGGGGCAGCAGGGGAGGGTGGTATGGGAGGCAGGGGGCAGCAGGGGAGGGGGGTATGGGAGGCCGGGGCAGCAGGAGTGGGTGGTATGGGAGGCAGCAGGGTATAGGGGGCAGCAGAGGAGGGGGGTATGGCAGGAAGGGAGCAGCAGGGCAGGGGGTATAGGGGGCAGCACGGGGAGGTATGGGAGGCTGGGGCAAAAGAGGAGGGAGGGGAGGGCGGTATGGGAGGCAGGGAGCAGCAGGAGTGGGGGGTATGGGAGGCAGGCAGGGAACAGCAGGGCAGAGGGGTATGGGAGGCCAGAGCAGCAGGGGATGGGGGTATGGGAGGCAGAGGGCAGCAGGGGAGGGGGGTATGGGAGGCAGGCAGGGGAGGGCGGTATGGGAGGTAGGGGGCAGCAGGGGAGGGGGTATGGGAGGCAGGCAGGGGAGGGGGTATGGGAAGCAGGGGGCAGCTGGAGAGGTGGTATGGGAGGCAGTAGGGTATAGGGGGCAGCAGGGGAGGGGGGTATGGCAGGCAGGGGGCAGCAGGGGAGGGGGTTATGGAAGGCTGGGGCAACTGTGGTGGCAGGGAGCAACAGGGCGGTATGGGAGGCCAGAGCAGCAGGGGAGGGGGGTATGGGAGGCAGGGAGCAGCAGGGTAGGGAGGTATGGGAGGCAGGCAAGGGGCAGCAGGGCATGGGAGGCAGGCAGGGGGCAGCAGGGGAGGAGGGTATGGGAGGAAGGGGCAGAAGGAGAGGGGGGTATGGAAGGCAGCAGGGGAGGGGGGTTTGTGAGGGAGGCAGGGGGCAGCAGGGGAGGTGGATATGACAGGCAGGGAGCAGTAGGTGGGTATGGGAGGCAGCAGGGTATAGGGGGCAGAAGGGGAGGGGGTAAGGCAGGCAAGGCAGGGCAGGGTGTATAGGGGCAGCAGGGGAGCGGGGTATGGGAGGCTGGGGCAACAGGGCAGGGGGGTATGGGAGGCAGGCAGGGGAGGGGGTATGGGAGGCAGGCAGGGGGCAGCAGGGGAGCGGGGTATGGGAGGCAGGGGCAGAATGAGATGGGGGTATGGGAGGCAGGGGGCAGCAGGGCAGGGGGGTATGGGAGGCAGGGGGCAGCAGGATATGGCAGGCAGGGAGCAGCAGGGCAGGGAGGTATGGGAGGCTGGGACAACTGTGGCGACAGGGAGCAGCAGGGCAGGGGGGTATGGGAGGCAGGAGAAGCAGGGGAGGGGGGTATGGGAGGCAGGAAGCAGCAGGACATGGGGGTATGGGAGGAAGGGGCAGAAGGAGAGGGGAGTATGGGAGGCAGCAGGGGAGGGGGGTTTGTGAGGAAGGGGGCAGCAGGGGAGGTGGGTATGACAGGCAGGGAGCAGTAGATGGGTATGGGAGGCAGCAGGGTATAGGGGCAGAAGGGGAGGGGGTAAGGCAGGCAGGGTGTATAGGGGCAGCAGGGGAGGGGGGTATGGGAGGCTGGGGCAACAGGGGAGGCAGGGAGCAGCAGGGCAGGGGGGTATGGGAGGCAGGCAGGGGGGGGGTATGGGAGGCAGGCAGGGGAGCGGGGTATGGGAGGCAGGGGCAGAAGGAGATGGGGGTATGGGAGGCAGGGGCAGCAGGGTAGGGGGGTATAAGGGGCAGCAGGGCAGGGGGGTTTGGGAGGCAGGGGGCAGCAGGGGAGGGGGATATGGCAGGCAGGGAGCAGCAGGGCAGGGAGGTATGGGAGGGAGGCTGGGACAACTGTGGCGGCAGGGAGCAGTAGGGCAGGGGGTATGGGAGGCAGGAGAAGCAGGGGAGGGGGGTATGGGAGGCAGGGAGCAGCAGGACAGGGGGGTATGGGAGGCAGGCAGGGGGGCAGCAGGGGATGGGGGGTATGGGAGGCAGAGGGCAGCAGGGGAGGGGGTATGGGAGGCAGGGGGCAGCAGGGCAGGGGGGTATGGGAGGCAGGGGGGCAGCAGATGAGGGGAAGATGGGAGGCAGGCAGGGGAGGGGGTATGGGAGGCAGGGGGCAGCAGGGGAGGGGGGTATGGGAGGCAGGCAGGGGAGGGGGTATGGGAAGCAGGGGGCAGCAGGAGAGATGGCATGGGAGGCAGCAGGGTATAGGGGGCAGCAGGGGAGGGGGTATGGCAGGGAGCAGCAGGGTAGGGGGTATAGGGGGCAGCAGGAGAGGGGGTTATGGGAGGCTGGGGCAACTGTGGTGGCAGGGAGCAACAGGGCGGTATGGGAGGCCTGAGCAGCAGGGGAGGGGGGTATGGGAGGCAGGGAGCAGTAGGGCAGGGGGGTATGGGAGGCAGGCAGGGGGCAGCAGGGCAGGGGAGGAGGGTATGGGAGGAAGGGGCAGAAGGAGAGGGGGGTATGGGAGGCAGCAAGGGAGGGGGGTTTGTAGGCAGGTGGCAGCAGGGGAGGTGGGTATGACAGGCAGGGAGCAGTAGGTGAGTATGGGAGGCAGCAAGGTATAGGGGGCAGAAGGGGAGGGGGGTAAGGCAGGCAGGGCAGGGTGTATAGGGTGCAGCAGGGGAGGGGGGTATGGAAGGCTGGGGCAACAGGGGAGGCAGGGAGCAGCAGGGCAGGGGGGTATGGGAGGCAGGCAGGGGAGGGGGTATGGGAGGCAGGCAGGGGGCAGCAGGGGAGCGGGGTATGGGAGGCAGGGGCAGAATGAGATGGGGGTATGGGAGGCAGGGAGCAGCAGGGCAGGGGGGTATGGGAGGCAGGGGGCAGCAGGGGAGGCAGGGAGCAGCAGGGCAGGGAGGTATGGGAGGCTGGGACAACTGTGGCGGCAGGGAGCAGCAGGGCAGGGGGGTATGGGAGGCAGGAGAAGCAGGGGAGGGGGGTATGGGAGGCAGGGAGCAGCAGGACAGGGGGCTATGGGAGGAAGGGGCAGAAGGAGAGGGGGGTATGGGAGGCAGCAGGGGAGGGGGGTTTGTGAGGAAGGGGGCAGCAGGGGAGGTGGGTATGACAGGCAGGGAGCAGTAGATGGGTATGGGAGGCAGCAGGGTATAGGGGGCAGAAGGGGAGGGGGTAAGGCAGGCAGGGCGTATAGGGGCAGCAGGGGAGGGGGGTATGGGAGGCTGGGGCAACAGGGGAGGCAGGGAGCAGCAGGGCAGGGGGGTATGGGAGGCAGGCAGGGGAGGGGGCAGGGGAGGGGGTATGGGAGGCAGGCAGGGGACAGCAGGGGAGGGGGGTATGGGAGGCAGGGGCAGCAGGGTAGGGGGGTATAAGGGGCAGCAGGGCAGGGGGGTTTGGGAGGCAGGGGGCAGCAGGGGAGGGGGATATGGCAGGCAGGGAGCAGCAGGGCAGGGAGGTATGGGCGGCTGGGACAACTGTGGCGGCAGGGAGCAGTAGGGCAGGGGGGTATGGGAGGCAGGAGAAGCAGGGGAGGGGGGTATGGGAGGCAGGGAGCAGCAGGGCAGGGGGTATGGGAGGCAGGGGATGGGGGGTATGGGAGGCAGAGGGCAGCAGGGGAGGTGGTATGGGAGGCAGGGGGCAGCAGGGCAGGGGGGTATGGGAGGCAGGGGGCAGCAGATGAGGGGGATATGGGAGGCAGGCAGGGGAGGGGGTATGGGAGGCAGGGGGCAGCAGGGGAGGCAGGCAGGGGAGGGGGTATGGGAAGCAGGGGGCAGCAGGAGAGATGGCATGGGAGGCAGCAGGGTATAGGGGGCAGCAGGGGAGGGGGTATGGCAGGCAGGGAGCAGCAGGGGAGGGGGTATAGGGGGCAGCAGGAGAGGGGGTTATGGGAGGCTGGGGCAACTGTGGTGGCAGGGAGCAACAGGGCGGTATGGAAGGCAGGGAGCAGCAGGGTATGGGAGGCAGGCAGGGGGCAGCAGGGCATAGGAGGCAGGCAGGGGATGAGGGTATGGGAGGAAGGGGCAGAAGGAGAGGGGGGTATGGGAGGCAGCAGGGGCGGGGGGTTTGTGAGGCAGGGGGCAGCAGGGGAGGTGGATATGACAGGCAGGGAGCAGTAGGTGGGTATGGGAGGCAGTAAGGTATAGGGGGCAGAAGGGGAAGGGGGTAAGACAGGCAGGGCAGGGTTTATAGGGTGCAGCAGGGGAGGGGGGTATGGGAGGCTGGGGCAACAGGGGAGGCAGGGAGCAGCAGGGCAGGGGGGTATGGGATGCAGGCAGGGGAGGGGGTATGGGAGGCAGGCAGGGGAGGGGGGTATGGGAGGCAGGCAGGGGAGCAGGGCAGGGGGTGTAAGGGGCAGCAGGGCAGAGGGGTATGGGAGGCAGGGGGCAGCAGGGGAGGGGGATATGGCAGGCAGGGAGCAGCAGGGCAGGGGGGTATGGGAGGCTGGGACAACTGTGGCGGCAGGGAGCAGCAGGGCAGGGGGGTATGGGAGGCAGGAGCAGCAGGGGAGGGGGGTATGGGAGGCAGGCAGGGGAGGGGGTACGGGAGGCAGGCAGGGGAGCAGGGTATGGGAGGCAGGGGCAGAAGGAGATGGGGGTATGGGAGGCAGGGGGGTTTAAGGGGCAGCAGGGGAGGGGGGTATGGGAGGCAGGAGCAGCAGGGGAGGGGGGTATGGGAGGCAGGGAGCAGCAGGACAGGGGGGTATGGGAGGCAGGCAGGGGGCAGCAGGGGAGGTGGGTAGGGGAGGCAGTCAGGGGGCAGGAGGGTATGGGAAGCAGACAGGGGACAGCAGGGCAGGGGGGTATGGGAGGCAGGAGCAGCAGGGGAGGGGGGTATGGGAGGCAGGCAGTGGAGAGGGTATGGGAGGCAGCAGAAGAGGGTGTATGGGAGGCAGGGGGCAGCAGGGGAGGGGGGTATGGGATGCAGGAGGCAGCAGGGGAGGGGGTATGGGAGGCCGGCAGAGAAAGCAGGAGAGGGTGGTATGGGAGGCAGGCAAGGGGCAGCAGGGTATTGGGTGCCGCAGGGCAGGGGGTATGGAAGGCAGCAGGGGAGGGGGGTAAGGGAGGCAGGCAGGGGGTAGCAGGGGAGGGGGTATGGCAGGCAGGGAGCAGCAGGGGAGGGGGTATGGGAGGCTGGGGCAGCAGGGGAGGGGGGTATGGAAGGCTTGGGCAGCCGGGCAGGGGGTTATGGGAGGCAGGCAGGGGAGGGGGTTATGGGAGGCAGGCAGGGGGCAGCAAGGGAGGGGGGTATGGGAGAAAGATGAGGGGGTATGGGAGGCAGGCAGGGAGCAGCAGGGCAAGGGAGTATGGGAGGCAGGGGGCAGCAGGGGAGGTGGGTATGGGAGGCAGGCAGCAGGGGAGGTGGGTATGGGAGGCAGCAGGGGAGGGGGGTATGGGAGGCAGGGGGAAGCAGGGGATGGGGGTATGGGAGGCAGGCAGAGGAGAGGGTTATGGGAGGCAGGCAGGGGGCAGCAGGGGAGGGGGGTATGGGAGGCAGGGGAGGGGGGTATGGGAGGCAGGGGGCAGCAGGGGAGGGGGTATGGGAGGCAGGGGGCAGCAGGGGAGAGGGGTATGGGAGGCAGCAGGGGAGGGGGGTATGGAAGGCAGGGGGCAGCAGGGTAGGGGGTATGGGAGGCAGGGGAGGGGGGTATGGGAGGCAGGGGGCAGCAGGGGAGGGGGGTATGGGAGGCAGGGGGCAGCAGGGGAGGTGGGTATGGGAGGCAGCAGGGGAGGGGGGTATGGGAGGCAGGCAGAGGAGGGGGGTATGTGAGGCAGGCAGGGGGCAGCAGGGGGGGGTATGGGAGGCAGGGAGCAGCAGGGGAGGGGGTATGGGAGGCTGGGGCAGCAGGGCAGGGGGTTATGGGAGGCAGGCAGCGGGCAGCAAGGGAGGGGGGTATGGGAGGCAGGCAGGGGGCAGCAAGGGAGGGGGGTATGGTAGGCAGGGGGCAGGAGGAAGAGTCAGGAGAGGAGGGGGGTATGGGAGGCAGGTGGCAGCAGAGGAGGGGGGGTATGGGAGGCAGGGGGCAGCAGGGGAGGGGGGTATGAGAGGCAGGGGGCAGCAGGGGAGGGGGGTATGAGAGGCAGGGGGCAGCAGGGGAGCGGGGTATGGGAGGCAGGGGGCAGCAGGGGAGGGGGGTATGGGAGGCAGGGGGCAGCAGGAGAGGGGGGTATGGGAGGCAGGGGAGGGGGGATGGGAGACGGGGCAGCAGGGGAGGGGGGTATGGGGGGCAGGGGGTAGCAGGGTAGGGAGGTATGGGAGGCAGGGGGGCAGCAGGGGAGGGGGGTATGAGAGGCAGGGGGCAGCAGGGGAGCGGGGTATGGGAGGCAGGGGGCAGCAGGGGAGGGGGGTATGGGAGGCAGGGGGCAGCAGGAGAGGGGGGTATGGGAGGCAGGGGAGGGGGGATGGGAGACGGGGCAGCAGGGGAGGGGGGTATGGGGGGCAGGGGGTAGCAGGGTAGGGGGGTATGGGAGGCAGGGGGTAGCAGGGTAGGGGGGGTATGGGAGGCAGGGGGCAGCAGGGGAGGGGGGTATGGGGGGCAGGGGGAGGAGACAGGAGAGGGGGGGGGGGATGTTACCAGGGACAGTATTTCGGGGTCAGCGCCTAACTCATCGCATGGGATCAGCCACCAGCCCCGCCCACTCTCTCATAGGCTGCAGCAACCCGTCACTCAGCCAGCCCCGCCCCTGCCTCTAGCTATTGGTCGCAGGGTCCAATCACTCATTCACATTTCCCCCGCCCATTGCTCGCAGCCCCGCCCACTCTCCTTCCCATACACGTCACGATGAGTGACGGGACTTTCCGACCAATGGCGTGTAGAGTAGGCGGGGCTGGATGATGAGTGACGGGACGCTGCGCCTTATGACCGGGAGGGTGGGCGGGACTGCTCCTGGTTGCTTAGTGACTGCGGCTGTCCCTACCCATAATCCTATGCGCTATGCAAACGGTGGCCCGGAAACAGAGCCCCGCCCCTTCCTGTACACAGAGCTCCGCCCCCGGTCTCCTCCAGGTAATGGCCGCCGCCCCCTCTGCTGCCGGGCAGGGTGTATGTGCTGCAGTGTGTGGTGCATGGAGAGTATATTACCCGTGTCATACACACACACAGCGCTGCTCACACTGCTGTCACTGCTCATACAGGGTGTTACACATAGGGGGCGCTATATACACATAGGGGGGCGGTATACACACATAGGGGGCAGTATATACACATAGGGGGGCGGTATACACACATAGGGGG